>NC_133754.1:181099787-181279787 GCF_036562045.2 Rhinolophus sinicus
GGGTGCAGTCCCGACTTGCAACCTCATCAGTCATTCACCAAAATTTATTGAGGTTCGATTCTATGTTGAAGGGCGATGCTGGTGTGATCTAATGGTGAGTGTTGTATAAATGGCAAGCATCTCCTAAATGTCAGAGGCTCCAACATTGAAGACATAATACAATAAATACTTACTAGGTTGCGCCACAGGAAATTGACGAGTATAGGTCCAACATGGTCAACAATAGGCAATTACCTGTGGTCCACCCTACTGATGATAGGTGTGTAACTGTTACAAAATAAGACAGAAGGATTTCACCTGGGGAGAGGGAATGTCATGGAAGGCTTCCTTGAGAAGGTGAATCTAAGCTGAAGTTGAAGGGATGAGTAGAGATTAAGTAGCTAAAGGCAGTGGGAGAGCTATGCAAAGGCCCTGAGGCAGAAGGAAGCTTGTGTATCGTGGAAACCAAGAGAACAAGGAGCTGAGGGATGTGAGTGCAGCTGGAGGGCTTTGGGAAACCAGGCTATCCATGCGGGACCCCAAGTATGCCATATTTAGGACTTTGGACTTTTTCTGAACTGAAGAAAGTTGGTCACAAGCAAAGGAGTGTCACAATTAGCTCGGTGACTTGAAAAGCTCACTTGCAGAGTGGGGAAGGACTGGGTAGTGGGACAGGGAGGGGAGGGGAGAGGTGATGGTGGGGAAGTGGGCAGAGTTGAGATCTTGGTCCAAGTTTTGTCCACTCAAAAGTGGGCCTGTAATTTCCATCATGAAAGAAGGATAAAATAAGAAAATGAAAATAAGGCACTTGGTAGGTGTTTGGCACATAATGAATACTCAGCAAATGGCACCTGTGACTTCTCACCTTCTTATTAGAAACCCAAAGGCCCACCCACTGAGGATTCTGGTGCTTTGTGCCACTTGGGGCCAAGTTCATTTACGGGGCTCAGAGTTCACTGAGGCACAGATATTCTCACTCTGGTTCTCAGACGCCCTGGAACCCTCAGGTGCCTCCCTACCCCAGCTATGCTCTAGATCTCCCCAGGGGTGGGTTCTCTTGGAAGAACGGTGTCTGCGAGGACCGTGCCCAGGCTTTGATAGTGCACAGAGCCAGGACAGACACCCAGCCACACTGAGCAACGAGGGGGAATCATGATCTCCCTTGTATAGATAGGGAAACTGAGGCTCCAAGAGATTAAGTCTGTGGGATTTGAAACCATGGCTGACCCCCCAAACGATGCTTTTTAATTTTTTTTTTAAATCTCACTGCAGAAAATTGAGTTAATTACGCAGCTCAGTTCCAGGCTGGATACTCGTGCGAGGTCTGTCTCCTGGCTGGTTATTACTAGGAAATTGATATGCGTCGGCTGTTCCCAGAGCCCCATTGTGCATCAGGCTCAGTGACAGGACTCCATGTCGGAGGACCCACAGGTGGTTCAGTGATGGTTCCTGTCCTTAGGGGTCATGTGGCTCGTGGCAGCCAACTCCTGGGCAAAGAGCACCAACTCTCCCACCCAGGCATGCTGATCAGAGGAATTTTTCTTAAGGAAAATAAGGATGAGGGTCTGTAAATGTGTTTGTATCAGAAAGATAATGAAAAAGTCATGTCCTTCACTGAGGAATAAATGTATTATCATCTATCAATTTAATGGAATATTATGCAGCCATTAAAATCGATGGTGTGGGTATTAATTTATTGGTGTGGAAAGATGGCCAAGCTTTGTTGTTCAGATTTTTTAAAAGTAGGCCATTAAATAGTATTCATAGAGATTCCCATTTTGAAAAACTTATATTTTCTTGATTCTAAGATGTACATGTTTTTCACATCTTAAATTTCTGAAATCAGGATGAGCATTGCAATTTGTATATAGGTTTAAAAGTTGTTCTTTTCTCCCTGAAGTTTATGTAATTAAATCAATGGTGCATCCTACTATCAGTATTGTCCTAGAATTAAGGAAAAAAATGCACACCCATGCACAATTCCAGAAAGATACAAACCAAATTGTTAAAAGTCATTACTTCTAGGTGATTTTTACTTTCTTCTTTAAACCTTTCGGTACTGTCTGAATTTTATAAACTGAGCACAACTTATTTTTATAGTCAGTTATGTTAATTTTTTTTTTTTTTTTAAACAGACTATTGTGGAAAACAAACAAAGGCTCAGCTCAAAAAGCCAAAGCTTCTCATATACGGCAAGCCAGAATAATTGCTAATCAGTCCCCAACATGAGCTGTAGGAATGCGAAGGAACGAGAAGGGGGAACTGGGGAGATTCTACGGCAGGGGTGCAGAAAGAGTTGGGCCTCCTAGGACAGGAAGGATTTGGGTAGATGGAGAACAGATTTAGGCACCGCAGGCCGAGGAGAGACCCTAAGAAAAGGCCCAGGGAGCCAGAGCTGTCCCTTATGGGTAGAGGTAGGTGGTGTGACTTGAGGCCCCCATACATGACAGTGGTGGTAACAGGTGAAATAATAACACAGCTGCCATTCATTGAGTGCTTTTTCTGTGTGAGGTACTGTTCTAAGTATTTCATATGTATTTATTTATTGTTGTGGGCTGAATTGCATCTCTCCCCCTCCCCCATTCATATGTTGAAGTGCTAACTCAGTACCTCAGAGTATAACTGTATTTGGAGATGAAGTCTTTCCCCCCAGTTTTATTGAAATCTAACTGACATATGTATAGAGGGAAGGCACGTGAAGTCACAAGGAGGTGAGGACTGGCCACCTAGAAGCTAGGAGAGAGGTCTCAGAAGGAACCAACCCTACTGACACCTTCATCTCAGACTTCTAGCCTCCAAAATTGGGAGAGAGTAAATTTCTGTTGTTTAAGCCACCCAGTCTGTGGGATTTTGTTATGGCCACCCGAGCAAACTAATACAATTACTTATCCCACAACAACCCGACTGGAGTAGGTGTTTAAGTTATCTTCTGCGTAACAAGCTGCCCTAAAATTTAGTGGCTTCAAACAACAATTGCCATATATTTTGCTCTAAGGCTCTACACAGCATCAGCTGGGGCAGATGACTTTCAGCATGGCTCACACACAGGGCTGGCCAGTTGGTGTCGACTGTCAACCACGGCACCTACAGTGGCTTCTCCACGTGGCTGCATGGCCGCAGGATTCCAAGAGTTAGCATTGTGAGAGAACAAGATGGTCCTACGTGGTGTTTTTGTGACCTAGCCTCAGGAGTTGCGTAGCATCACCTTGCCATGTCTGTCAAGGCAGTGACAAAGGTCCACCCAAGTTCAAGGGGAGGGAACATTGTCCCCGTCATCCCCTGGGAAAAGTCAGTGGTTCTTACAGGAAGAGCTTGTGCGATATATACAGTGACTGGCATCTTTGGAAAATGCAGTCTGCCATTGTAGGTATTATTATTATCCCCATTTTGTGGCTGAGGAAACAGAGGTAGAGAAAGAAACTAAGTGACAGGCTAAGGTCAAGCTCGTCATTGGTGGCATTGGGTAGATTGGTGCTGGATCATGAAAGGCCTTGAAGGTTTAGGCCAAGTTCAAGGTTTAGGTTTAAAGTAGGTGGACAATGGGGAACGTGGACCCTGAAAAAGAAGATGCCTACTAAGAGGGTTCCTGGTGGCTAACTGGGCTCAAATTTAAAAACAGAGCCTAGCAGCCATTTCTAAACAGGGGCCTGTCAGGCGAACTGCACTTCTGGGAGAAGCCTGCACTGAATTGCCTGCCTGCACTGTGTTCCTGCCATCTGAACCAGCCCTCATAAAGGAATTCTTGGAATAGTATTTCAACCAATAGGACTGAGGCTTTCTCCATCCAATCAGAGCTGTGCAGTTATAGCCCCCATCAGCATCTTCACCAATCAGAGTGGGTCCATTCTAACCAATCAGGACAGTGCCTTTTGGACCAATCAAACTACAAAGATTTGGAGTCTTTATTTGCATGAGGATGGGCCAATCAGGGACCAGGGATGGGGACTTCTGTCTATATAAGTCAGCTCCTCCTTGGGCTGTGAGAGTGCTTTCCCTACGTTTCCCTAGATGCGCCTAGATGCGCCAGAGCCGGTGGAGCACAGCAGAGTTGTCTAGCTGGAGAGTGGCCTGGATCCAGGACCTCCTTGCAGCCATGCTGCTTCATAATTTAGCTGTTCCACAACTGTGCCATATCACAATTGAGTTATTTGCCCTGAATAAAGTTTCCCTCTTTATTGCACCCCAAATTGGGGATCCCTGTTGGCATTAAATTGGTACCAATGACCATTGGTTGACAGGAGCTACTGAGGTTTGTGAAATAGAGGGTGACATCACTAGATCTGTGTTGAAGGAAACTCACTCTGGCTGTAGAATAGAGAGAGGAAGGGAGGAGGAGGGTTTGGAGGCGATGAAGAAGCTGTGGCTCAGTCCTGAGTGGACATGGATGCTACCCAACCCAGGGCAGCACTTGGGGGATTTAGGGAAGGGCCCAGCCACTGCTCCTTGACACAAGGCTCTCAGAGCCCGTCCTACCCCCTCCATCAAACAGCTAATTTCCATGCTCCATTGGTTCCTCCAACATCCACTGCCTCACAAGTTACCTTGCAGGTAGCTCTGCCTCCACCTTCAGGGCAGAGCTCACTGAAGAGCCCTCTCACTGGCTCTTACCACCTGCTGGTTTGAACTCACTGCACATAATGAGCTCTTAGTGTTTGCTTAATGAACAAATGACTGAATGAACGAATGAATAAACGAACAAATGAATGGGAGACAGGCTGCAAAGAAAAAAAAAATCCTAATAAACTAAAGGAGAAAAAAGAAAACTATTTCTTAAACATAAAACTGCACACAGCAGATTTGGGGTTTCTAACTGGAAACCCTGGCAGGAATGGGGAGCCAGGAGTTTAAGATGTGGAACTTAAAAAGGGGGATCAGGAGCGGGGCTGAACTCTGATTGAATGCGGTGGGTGTCAATCATGGTTGCTTCGTGGATGAGTGATCAGGTCAGCAATGACGGAGTTAAGACTTCAGAACCTCCAGGTTCGGTCCCTCCCTGCTCCATGACCGACGACCACAAGATCTCGAGCATGTTCCTCTGTCGGCAGACTCAATTTTCTCAGCTGCAAAGTGGGGGTGAGGGCGGCTCCTTCTCCCTAGTGTTACTGCTCAGAACCAGTGAGGAGCTGTTGCAAGAGCCCCAGCGCCACGTCCAGCTGGAAGTGGGGGCTCAGTACGTGAAAGCCCATCACCTGGGACTCTTGGCCTGGCCCCTGCACCCACAGAGGCTCCTGGCGGTGATGTGTGTTGGAGTAATGATCTGGTCACATTTTTACCCCCACCCCCTGCAACTGCTGACAGGCTGGGACTCGTCCCAGGGCCCAGCCAGGGCCTGGCTGGAGCAGAGCTGGGGGATGGCTGGGGAGTTTCCTACAAACTGGTAGTTCCCTACAGGGCTGTCCACAAAGGGAAGGCAGAGGAGTGTGTGGGGCAGAAAGGCAGCCTCCTCCTTTGGCAGCCTCAACTGCAGACCCTCTGGATGCCCATGGAGACCACTGGGCAGAGCCAGCCGGGCACACAGGAAACGGGTCAGGGGTGGATGAGGGACCCTCAGCAGCCAGGAACCAGAGACAGGAGGCTGGGAGGGGACATCCAAGTTAACAGAACACCTACAACGTGCCAGGAGCCACAGGCCTTCCAAGGAGGATGTCATCTCATTGTTTGTATTTACAGATGGGGAAACATTATAACTAATCAGTGCTTTGAACCCAGGCCCGTCTGATTCCAAAACTGTGCTCTTTATCTGACATCACTTGCCTCCAGAGAGACATGGGCAAGTTGGCAAGGTGGACTCCAGGAGGGGCATCTTAGGGGCAGAGAAAGGCCAGGCGCCCTCCCCTAGGTCTCGGCACCCTGGGCACCTCTGCTTGGGCTCCTCCTGAGTTGGTCCCCATAAGTTTCCCCTACACCTCCAAGGAGAGTTCCTTCTGGATTCACCACCACCCCAGCCTAGACTGATGGGGAAAGCAAAGAAAAAGGAAATTTCTCCCCTGTGTGCCCAAGAGTCAAGGGCATCCAAGCCCAGCCAATGGCAGCAGTGAGAAGTGGGTACCCCGGAGTTTCGGGCTACTGGAGAGACCCTTGCAGAGCAAGCACAAGTGAGGAAAGACCACAGGACAGGCTGGTGGCTCCTGGATACCCCAGCTTCTCCTTGGGGCCAGATTCACCTTCGGATTCCAGGCCCCACTCCTCTGTGGCCCAGCACTGCCCGAACGATGTTCCCATATTCCCAAGCGTACCTCGGACTCTGGGATGGAATTTGGGCTTCAAGCTGAACTCACCCCATGTGATCCTCACCCACCTGGCATCCCTGCTGGTCACCCTGTGGCCCCTTGGCTGTCCTGATCAGGGCAGGAAACTCATCTGGTGTCAGCAATAGGCACCAGAGTTGGCCACCCTGCCTTAAGGCCATCAGTAGCCCCACAGATCCCCAGCCTTACATATAACCTCTCCAGCTGGCTCAACTCAAGGCCAGGCTCTTACAGCCCTTTGGACACTGGTTCAAACAGTTCCCCATCCAGCGGGCTGGCCTACAGCCAGGCCAGGTCCTGAAAGATGCCCCCTTACCTCCCCCAGCCCAGTGTGTCTGAAGCCCCCGAGCCCCGCCTTCTCCCAAAGCCTGCCTCCTCCCATTTCTGTTGAATTTGACATTCGCCCTGTAGTCCAGACTCCCAGACCCCCCCACAGCCCTGCCTGGGGACTCTGCCCGGGTTCCAGCTGGCTGGCTAGCCCAGCCAAGCATCACAGCTCCCGCGACATCCCTGAGTGACAGGAAACAACTCGCTCCTTCCAAGAGGCGAAGCTCTGACAAACACTCACTAGGAAATAATAAAGTGGCAAAATAATTCTGCATTGGACACACTTACCAGAGCAGAAAGCATCTGTGGAGGAGACAACATCTTGTACCATCTATCTTCCTTAAATCCCCACGCTGTGACAAAGTGGAGGGCAAAATCATGATGAATGATCGGACACATTTAGCCAGTACCTGTGCTCTGAAACGAGCGCGGCCCCGGAAAGGGGCTCTAATGAAGATCTGTGCCCCCGCCCCAAACTGGGCCTCCTCGGAAACAAGTCTTTATTACAAAATTGGCGCCTGGTTTTCATACCACGAAGGATGGAGACTCGAGGTGTGACAGGAATTAACGCTGGCACCTGCAGGGTCAGGCCAGCCCTTGCTGGCGGTACAGAGACAAACGGGTTCAGCTCCCGCCACCACCCTGCATCTGGTTGACAAGGCGCCAGTCGCCTTCCGATTGTGCGGGAACACGCCTCGGTTTTGTTCCTACCAGGCCCGCCATCATTTATTCTGCTGCCTCATTTGAATATGATGAATACTGTAGTCCTTTATTTGTTCACAACAACCAAATAATTGTAGATCCGTGGGCTTCGGGGCAATTAATCACATTTTTCCCTCCACCAATCCACTGTAAACATGACATTGAACAATAAAGTACATTAACCTCTGCTTTGCACAAAACTTTGCTTATTTAAACACTGCAAGGTTATTTGTTTTCCTTCTTGCCAGGCCCCTGACATAAGGGAAGGATGGTGAGGAGAGAAGGCCCATCCCATACCAGCAAGGCCACTCCAGCCCATCCTGGCCTCCAGCTCAGCTCTGCATGGAGCAAGGAGCAAGCAGGGGTGGCTGCAGTGTTGGCGAAGGCATGTCCAGGGCAGGACCTGTGGCTGTGAGCATGTGTGTATGCACAGGTGTGCCTAGATATGACAATGGGTGTACTTGTATGAATGTGTCTGTATTACATGTATGTTCACATGTCTGTCTAAGTCTGCTCTCAAAATAGGGGTTCTGAGGACAGGCCTAAATGTGTGTGTATGTGTGTGTGTGCACATCCGTGTACATATCTGTGTGTGTGTATAAACATTCCTGTGGGTGCACTTGTATGGCCATTTTAAGTATGGTCGCAAACGTCTTCACATTTATCCCATTGAGAGGTGGGCTCCATGTCCTCCCTCCCTTAAATCTGGGTGGACTTGTGACAGCTTCAACTAAATGCGTTTGACGGAGGTGACACTGTGATTTCCAAGATTAGGTTATAAAAGACCATGCAGCATCCAGCTTGTTTACAGGACACTCACATGGCCACTCCTTCCTCTCACAGCCACCAAACATTTTAGCTATAGGATCTGTGCCTGTGCCCTACTCTCTTCCTTCCGACCAGGTTGAACAGAGGAACTGCCCTACCCCCTCCTCTCTGAGGCAGCCCCTCTCCCCCCAAAACAACCTCATTCTGCCTGTCACTCACTGCGACCCTGATTGCAGCTGCCATGTAGGCCATGGTATTGCTAGAGCAGATTGATAAAGTCTCAGGTAAGGGGTGTGCGGCCATTGATTCGGTGAACTCATTCTTTTCTACTCTGATCAGAAAAGACGATCTGAAGCAGAACAACCATAGTTATTTGTAGTTTTGTGGTTTTTGCCTCAGGGCTATATTAACTCTCCCATCCTCTGTCGTAAAATAGTCCAAGGAGATCTGGACTGCGTCCAGATTGCACACAAAAAATCGCATTGATCTAGTACATCAATGACACCATGCTGATATGGACAAGCAAACAGTGGCCAGTTCACTGGAGGCTTTGGGAAGATTCATGCATGGGATGCATGTATGTATCATGTATATAAACGGTGTTGTGTAACATTACCATTCTCTTATTTTTTTTCAATCAGTACTATATTTTTAAGATCTATTTGTGTTATTTGTATATCTGATCCTTTATAGTAATAATGAGGGCCAACCCAGATTGCTACTATGTCTCCTCCTCCAATAAGTCTATAGCAAACGTCCTTGTAGATTTCACATTGTACACAAGTGTTAGAATGTCTTTGGGTCCTTGGTGGGGTGTGTGTGCTTAATTTGCATAAGTACTTTGGGACCGCTCTCCAAAAATGGCTTTACCAATTTACGCTCCCATTGGCCATGTGTGAGGGATCCTATCTTCCTCAGTTCTGCCATTAATTGGTATTACTCAGCTTTCTAGTTTTTGCCTGTCTAAAGGTGTAAAGTGCTATCTTGTTTTAATTTGCATTTCTTTGACGACTAATGAGTTCGAGCATCATTTCATGTGCTTATTAGCTTTTGGGGTTTCCTTTTCTGTAAATTGCCTGTCATATCATTTGCCCATTTTTCTATTGGAGTTGATGTCCTCTTCTTGTTGCTTTACAGAGTCCCTTGTATATTCTAGATGTTAATTCCTTGTCAGTTCCAGACTTTGAAAAAAACAAAAACCCTCAGTCCTATCATCTCACTCTTAATTGGCCCATATTATTATTTTTTTTTATTAAACACAACTTCTTAATTTTGATGTAATCAAATTCATTAAATTTGTGCCTTATGGTTTGTGCTTTTAAAGTTTTGTTAAATAAGCTTCTTTGCCTTTACCTAAGCCCAAAGATATCCTCCCACTTTTGTTTCTAATAACCCTGATATTTAATCTTCACATTGAGATCTTTAATTCAGCTGGAGTACCCTTGTACGTAATTCACCTAGAGTCCGCTTGTATGTGAGGCTAAACAGGGATCCAGTTATAATTTTCTTAGTAGATTGAGCCGGTTTTCACTACCGTGTGCAAAATAATCCATCCTTTTCCCATTGATTCTCAGTGCCACCTCCTTTATCCCTATTAGGTAGGTCTTTGAGTTTTCCATTTTGTTCCACTGATATATTTATCTATTCTTGTGCCAGCGCTACAGTTTATTACAATGGCTTTCTAGTAGGTCTTTTGTAAGTTGGCTTAATTCATTATGTACCTTCCTTACTACATATAGTTTTTGGGGATTTACCAAGTCTCTTTTTTAAAGAACATACACACACACATCTATGCATTTAACTGTACTTATCATTGGGATTGCAGTGAATTTATGAATTAATCTGGGGAGAGTTGACTTGGTTATAATATTGAGTCTTCTTATCCAAGGGTTGTCAATTTTTCAACTTTTAAAATTCAATTCATAGAAATCTTATATTCTTCATTTAATTCTCAGATACTGGATAATTTTTGTTGCTGTTGTGATGGATTTCATTTTTCCTTTTTGCATAGTTCCTATCTGGTTTTGGAAGCAGGATTATTTTAGCGCCACAAAATTAGCTGGTCAGAGAGTTTTTTTTATTTTCTAGAACAACGTGGATGAATTAGAAAATAACTGTTCCTTAGAAGTTTAGTAGAATTCATATGTGCGCACCATCTAAAACTATCTGGGTCTAAGTGTTTTGGGAGATGAAGGTGGCGAAAAAGAGAAGATATTTGATTATTGGTTCAGTCTTTTTAATATTTATTTGTCTGTTCAAGGTTAATTATATGTCTGTTCAAATTCGCTGCCTCTTGCACAAATTTTGACATTTTATGTTTTCCTATATGTTTAAACATTTCATATAGGTAATTAAATTTGTTAACATCTAGCTCTTCATAATACTTTTATTAACTTCTCTTTTTAGTTGCTTTTTTTAGAATAAATGTTTGGTTTTATTAATCTCTATTTTTTCTTTACTATTTCATTAATATCTTTATTATTTCTTTCCTTTTTTGTTTTGTGCTGTTTTTGCTATTTTTCATTTTCTTATTTTTTGTTTCTTTTTTTTCATTTTCTTATTTCTTGATAAATATATTTATTTGATGCTGTACATTTTCCACTAGCTGTTGTTCTTAGCTGTATCCATAGTTTTGACAGGCACTGTTTCTATTATCATTTACTTCTAAACACTTCTTCAGTTTCATAGGCGGCAAAGTTCAGGGGTCTGGAGGCTGTCTTCCTGGGTTGGAATCCCTGCTCTACTAGCTGTTTGGCCTTGGCCAAGTCACTTTACCTCTCTGTGCCTCGCTGTTTTCATTTCTATAATGGTGACATTTGAATGAGTATTAGCTCATGCAAAGACCACCACAGAACACGCCTGCATATTATGGCAAGTGCTATATAAATGTTAGCTATTAAAATTTCCAAGCATATGTGGCACGGTAGCAATCCTTTCATTGTGAATTTCTAGTGCGATAGTAACCGTAGACGGGGGTAGTTTCCCTGAGCCCTCTGAGAAAGACACAAGGGAGAAACTGTGGGCCTGTGTGAGGTTGGAGACCTTGATTTCTCAGAGGCACCAGTCCTTGCACCTGTGACGATCTCCCTGAAGGCTTCCTTGCTGGATGTGAGCAAGAAGACGGCAGGTTGCTTCCAGGGTGGAAGATCACAAGGCAGAGGAAAAGGAAGGACAAATGGGCAAGAATGTCAAGGACACTGGCAAGTAAAGGTTCAAGGGAAAGACAGAGCAGATTGAATGTGGGGACTGAGGGAGACGAGGAGATAAGGATGACCCCAGGGTTTCTACACCCGGAGAGACAGCAGTGCTGGTTTCTGAGACGGGAAAAACAGGAAAAGGGGACATTGGGGAGGTGGAGTGCAGAACTGGGATTCAGTTTTGGACAGTGCATGGTTTGGCCAGTGCATGGAGTATGGGTGCAGGACAGGAGAGGCTGGGATGAGAGAGGAGAAAAATGGGCAGGTCCAGGTAACTCAGTAGAATAGTCTCATGAATGCAAAGAGAGCAACGAGAAGGGAGTCTTAAGCAGGAGGTGGGCATGGTTAATTCCTTGTTTTAGGAATACCGCTGACTCCAGATGGAGAATGAGCTGTAGGAAGAGAGAGCAGAGAAAGGAGACAAGTTGGAAGGGATCTGGCCTTACCACACCCTGGGTGTCACCGGCATGCTTTCATGAGTTTGCAACCTGACAGTTACACAGGGCCGTGCACTCCAAAGGAGCCCAGAGCTTAATGCTCTGCTTTTGCTATCTTGAGAGTCTTAATAATTTTGTCTTTGAACTTGTGTTTTGTAAGTCAAGTCTTATGGGACAAGGGAGCACATGCATGAGCAGAGGAGACATGCATAATATGCGTGTCTGCCACGGTTCCTCACTGCAGCATTTGTGTAGAGTGTTTGTGATGCCCCAGGAGCACAGAATTCAGGTGGACCCACCATCCACGGGAACTTGCATGCTCATAACTATTTGATTGGTAGCCTCTGTTTGAGTTTGCCTGGATATAAAATCTTTGGCCCATTTCCCCACTTAAGTATCTTTTAACTGTTCCTCCATTTTTAAAACATAAAATGTTGCTGTCTAGAATCTTGATGCCATCCTGATTTTCTTTTCTTTAGCACTAACTTGGACTTAACCTGAATGCTGAAAGGATTTTTATTTTCTCTTTAAATAACAATAATACCACTAAGCTAACTGTCAGCGTTGACCAGTCTGGGTTAATTCTCGTGGGACAGAGTGTGCCCTTTCAATATTTAGATTCAAATCTTATATTTCAGTTTTTAAATAGCAATTCAGTTTTTAAATATTCTGCTTCAGTATTTCAGCTTTGTTTTTTAGGACTTTAAATTATACATATGTTGAATTTCCTTTACCTAACTTCTGTATCTATCACTTTCTCTCAAATCCTTTTTGTCTCATTCTTCATTTCTGTGTGATTTTCTTCACTTCTCTGTTTTATATATTCTGTTTTCCTTTCTGTTCCTGTCAAGGTGTTTACTCACCCTTGTATTCCTTCTCATTTAATCTTTACTTCTGAATTGCTTTTTCCCTCTCTTTATTTTCCAGTTCTATCAGATTGTTTAAAACTTTCCTGTATTCCAGCCATCTCTTTTTCTGAGTGCTTCAATTTCTGATATGTGCTGTTCTTTCAAAGCTTCTCATATTTTCTTAATTGCTTTCCACTCGTTTAGCTTTGTGTCCACATATGTTGTCTTTGTCTACCAGAATAATGTTCTCTTTATCTATAATAATAGTATTTAGTTTATTTCCATTTCCATCTTTTTTTCATGTAAAAACCTTTGTTTGGAGTTATATTGTTTTCTCTTCATTTCTTCAATAAAAAAGATGTTTTTTTCTAGATTCTTAGAAGGAGGTTGTTATGGAAAGGGCAGAGGTGGACAGGTGGCTTTCCCTATATTTTCCGTTCTTGCTATGAAACACTCAAATGGTGGTCTCTCCGGTGGAACTATTTTTTCGCTTCTCAGAACTAAGCCGGAATCAAAAAGGCTTACTGCCTACGTCCCTGGGTTTCCTATTGCTCTGTGGGCCTTGCTGTTTAAGGCAATGCCCTAATCTTTAGACATTCACGATCCAGGATTGTAGCCATGAACACATGTATCTATGGAGCACTTGAAATGTGTCTAATCCATATTGAGACACTGGAGTCATGGAGAATCTTCATCACTTAGTTTCATTGAAGAGATTGTCTATGGATTTTTTTTTCTTTTGCTGCTCTATTGATTTTCAGGAAATGTTTGGTATTAATTTTAGAAAGCTATAGTGCTGCCACAATCACAGTCTAACTGGAATTCTCTCATTTTCTATATTTAATTCTTTAATCTAGCTGGGATTTATTTTGATGAAAAGTCTGAACTGGGGATCTAATGGGGTTTTCTCCATTTTTTAAAGCAATTCCACTTTTTCTTTTTATAAAAGTTAAATGTACATATTGAAGAAAGCATACAATATGAATGAGCAAAAGGGAAAAAATGAATTATAATCCTCCCACCCAGAGAGAACTATTTTAACATTTTGATCTATATGCTTCTAGGCATTTTTAAGTTGGCTGACCTTGGTCAAATTATTTAACATCATTGAGATTCAGTACCATCATATATGAAACGGGAAATAACATATTCCATTAAATCTAATATGCCATCAGCTGTAGGAATTACCTTTTTTTTTGCCACTGAGGAAGAAAAAAACACTGCCAATTAAACTATGACATACAAGCAGTCAATTTTAGGTATGTCAATATATGAAAATGAAATCTTAGAATCAATTAAAAATGGTATCAATGACCTTCCAGGACTGTTATAGGAATAAAATGACATAAAGTATGTAAAGTACAATAAGTGGTAATTATTATCATTTCATTATATTAATATATTTTAATATATTGATATTTATAAATCTAACCTCCTATTGTTGAACATCTAGGTTATTTCCAGTTATTCTCCATCTCCAGTTATTAGCTCATAGTTATTAGCTATTATGAACGTAGTTATTAGCTATTATGAACATTAATAACTCATTAATAGATAAATGCAAATGATCAGAAAACCTTAAGTCTTAACACTGAGAAATACAAATCAAAACATCAATAAAATACTGTTTCACTTTTCAAATTAATAGGATTCTTTCACATTGAAGAAAATTAGGAAAACCTTAATCCTAGCAATACAGTGTAACTAAATAATTGTGAATCAATGATACTCTAAGCCATAAAAAAAGATATATAAAGGTGAGCAATTAATAATGTCAAATGCTGCAATTCATAATGAAAACACTGTTTATGCATATCTGTGCCCTAGGAGATATAAGAAGAAACAAATGGAGACAAATTAGTAGTAGAAGGCTTTAATTCACCTAAGTTCATGACATATACATAAAAAATAATAATATGAAACACCTAAAAACATAATGAATGAGGTAAGTCTAACAAATAACTACATTGACTAACTGACTAACCATTATAACAGGGACTGTAAATACCTTTTCAGTGCTCCTGTTGATTCACAAAATTGACCATATATTAATTAAAAAAAAAAACAAAGGTAGGAATAGTGAGGCAACATTCTCTATCACAATACAGTAAAACTAAAAATTAATAACACCCAAATGCAAAAAATTTTTTACTGCCAATAAAATTTAGAACTTTCAGACAGTTCTTGGGTCAAGAAGAAGTCAAACCCCAAACTTCAAAATATTTTAAAAATAGTGACAGTGATAATCCTAAATATTAGAACTACGAGATAGAGATAGAACTAATGATCAGAGGAAAAGTCATAGCCATTGATACGTATATTCATAATTAAAAAGAATGAACAAAAATGCATCATGTTTAACTCAAGAAATTAGAAAACATAGACCTTCAAAAATCACAAGGAAAGAATCATAAAGAAAAAGTGGACACCAATGAATTAGAAAAAAGAAAAAAAATAGCACTGTTAAACCCTAGTTCTTTGGTGGGGGGTAAGGTGGGAGGACAAGAATATATCAGTGTTTTGGTAAGCTCATCAAAAATGAGAAAGTAAAAATACACATGACAATCAGAAAATAAATACAGAAACAATTGTAAGCATTTTAAAGATACTTTACTCAACTTTATGCTAATACATTTGACAACTGGAAGAAAATTATACTTTTATTAGAAAAAAATAATTTATCAAAACTGACTCCAGAAGAGAAAGAAATAATAAATGGACAAGTTACCATAGAGGAAATAATAGAAAATTCTGTTAAAGATTTACCCACCTTCTTGTTTTACAGGGGAGTTTTACTGGTTTTTTGAGGGACAGATAATTCCAGCACTACAAATGCTGTTTTAGTGCCTACATTTTTTTTTACTATTCAAATTGTTTTTGTGAAACAAAGACACACAGAATGTACATACATATGACATGTACGTACATTTATGAGTATTGATACAAGATCCAAATTAAAATAGCAAACAAAATACAGCAGTGCTTAAAAACAAAATTAATACACTATGACCAAGTGTTTACTACAGTAATACAAGAGTGGTTCAATATTTTAAAATCTCATAGAATCTATTAATATCTTTTAAAATTTATATCCATTATGTGATAAAACACAGATAGTAACATGTTAATGGTAGAATGTGGGTGGTTAATATATGCTTGTTTCGTGTAACAGTCTTTCAAATTTGGTATGTGTTTGAAAAATTTCATAATAAAATTTCATTGGGAAAATGTCTATTAATATAATTCATCATATTAATAGGTCTAAGGAGAAAGATCATAAGATCATCTTCATAAACACTAAAAGAGCATTTGACAAAATTCAATATCTATTCTTAATTTTTAAAACATTTAATAAACTAGGAAGAGATAGTTATTTCTTTAACATATAAAGTAGATTCATCTCAACCCTTAAGACAGCATTATGCTTAATGGGAAAAACACTAAAAGCTTTCCCATTAAAACCAGGATAAAACAGAAATGTCCAATATCATTATTGGACTATTATTTAGAATTGTTCTGAAAAAAATAACCAATGTAATTAAAGAAAGATATTAGAGGTATGAAAATAAGAAAGTGGGACATTAAATTATCTTTATTTGCAGTTGATGAGATGATATAATTGTATAGCTGTAAAACCCAAGAGACTCAACTGAAAAACCATTATTAAGATAGTTCAATAATGTGGTTGGGGTACAAAATTAAAAAAAGAATATGTGTATCTATATATACACACTCTTGATACTTAAAATACTCAGTATTTTGTCAAAATAAGAAATGTGTGATATATATGTGAATAAAATTTTGAAATACTGAGGATAACAAATGATGACTTTAAAAATGGAAAGTTACTTCACATTCTTACGTGGAAGACACAAAGATATCAGTTCTTTTTAAATTCATTTACAATGTAATGGGATCTTACCAAAATGCCAACAGTATTATTTAATGAAACCAGATGATTCTAAAATTCACATAAAAATGAACAAACCAAAATAGGATACCAAGTTTTTAAATGTCAAGAAATTAGGGGGAAATAGAGCACTAAGTAATAAAACGTATTGTAAGGCTACAATAAGTAGAGCATATATAGGCAGGTCAGGGGTACAGACTAAGAGTTCAGAATTAGACCCAAATATGCACAGTAGTTTAGTGTATGATAGAGATAGCATTTCAAATCAGGGCAGGAAAGATTGATCATTCAATAACATGTCTTGAAATAATTGGAAAGTCATCTGGGGGAAAAAGCTGGATCCCTAGTGTTGAAGTAAGAAATGTTCAAACCTGTAGTACATTTTTATAAGTTTATTTGAGCCAAAGTGGTGACAATTGCCAGGAGGCAAAATCTCAACGGATGGAGAAAATCCTCCAGAGAATGACAATTTTGCAGCTTATTTTATACATTAGAATCAAAGGAGGAGACATAAGAAGGTTACATAAAATCCATTGGTGCTAGATTAAGGGGGTGGGAGAAAGCAAAGTGGGGAAATCTCTGGGATTGGGTAAAAAATGAAACGGAGAGACACTTCTTTTATGTTGGTGGGCACAGGACAGTTAATAATTAACATTTTACAGCACACCGAGATAGTATTCAGGCAACAAGATAACAATGAAGGGTTCTGTGGTCTCTGCTCTGGTGTTGTATGTTCCCTGAAGGGTCCGGAAAGAAGATTCCTCTGATATTTCAAAGGTATGTTGTCTTAGATGCAAAAAGACAATAGACAGGCTCACCTAAGGTAAAGATTGACCTTTGTCAAGGAAGCTACAGGCCTAGGATATGACTACCTGCTAGGATCCCCTTTTAGTTAGGAATTTTTATGTTCAGACCATCCTGTGTGGTTACTTTCGGTCTCTGAGTCTGTAGCTCCCGCCATGCAGGTCTCCCCTGAGCTTGTCAGGTTTAGTTACATGGCCCCTTTTCTGTCCACACTAGTTTGTACCTCACACCAAAATAAAGTATAGGTGGGTCAGAGATTGAAATGTGGAAAATGAGACCATGAACCACAGAACAATGTTTTTATAATCTTGGAATGGCAAAGGACTTTCTAACTATGACCAAAACCCAGAAGCCATAAAACTATTGATAAACTCAACTACATTAAAAAAATAAAAAAAATAAAAATCTGTAAGGCAAAACCATCAGAAGCCAAAAATCAAGAAACTACAAACTGGGGAATTATTAGCAACTTATATCACAAAGAGCCAGGTTCTCTAACATACGACGTATTCCTAAAAAATACACAGTAAGAACAACCCCATAGAGGAAAGTGTACAAAGGCTCTAAAGTATGCATTCTCACTGAGTGTGATTGTTTCTTGGGGTCAAAATATTTCACATGTTACAATGCTTTGTGGCCCTCCAAAGTCCAGCTCTAAGGAATAAACCTTAGTATTTCATTTCTTTCGTTAGAAAGAAATTAAACTTATTTAATTGGTTAATTAAACACATCAATTTATTAATTATAATAATATAATCACATAAATTAACACGAGCTGATAATTAAAATAATTTCTAAATCAATTAATCAACATAATTTAATTAATTAAAGTTTCCTCCTTATGAATTTGACAATGGAAAAGGGTTGAGAAGTACAAATCTAAATCAATGGTAGACAGAAAAGGAAAGACAGATGATTGCTGATCGTATAAAAATAAGCTCACACAAAATATTTACATAAAGGTTCCAAGCAGCATTGTTCATAATAGCCAAATGGTGGACACAGCCCAAATGTCATTCAACTGGTAAACGAAGAAAATATACTGTATCTATGCAATGGAATATTATTCAACCATAAAAAAGGAAGTACTGATACATGCTACAACATGGATGAACTTGGGCAACACTGTAATAAGGAAAAGAAGCCAGTCACAAAAGACTACATATTGTATTTATATGAAATGTCCAGAAAAGGCAAATCTATAGAGACTGAAAGTACATTAGTGGTTGCCGAGGGCTGGGGGCGATGGGGTGTTTGGGAGATGATCGTTAAAGGGTTCTTATTGAGGTGATGAAATGTTCTAAAATTGATTGTGGTGGTGGTTGGACAACTCTGACTATACCAAAAGCACTTAATTGTGCTCTTTAAATGGGTGAATTGTAAAAAAAATAAAAATTAAAAAAAATGGGTGAATTGTATGGTATGTAAATTATATCCAATAAAGCTGATACCAAAAAAAAAAAAAAAGATCAATAATAGTGGTTCTTAGTCTTTCTTTAGAATGGGCCACTTGGGGATCTCTTAAAAGCTATGGATACTCTCCCAGAAAAATTCACACATTCAGAAAAACTTGCATTTAATTTCAGTGAGTTTAAGGACCCCCTAGACTCCCTAGGAATCCATGTGGCTAAGATTAAGAACTTTTGTCACAAGATATTTAGTGATATGAAAATATATTCATTAATTGTCATTAAGTATAAAGCGCTGGTTTATAAAGATAGAATGATTAGAATGACTTCATTGCTGTGGTGTGTATGTGTGTAGGCATTGAGAATAAACATCTGCAGAATATCAGCTCTTACCATTCTTGTACATTTCTCATTTATTCAAGTCTCCTTTTATGTAAAGTTTTATGGTTCTCTTCATATGTCTGCACATTTTTTTGGTTATTTAATAATTTGAGTTGCTTTTTTGAATTGTGTTTTTATTCCAATATTACTTTATAAATTTGTATTGCTGCCACATTTATTTTATAAGCTGCTACCTTACCAAACTTTATTAGTTTTTTGACTTTTTACCCCTCCATTTTATTTAATTTTCAAAATGGAATATCATTATTGTTTTCTGAATATAAAAGTAATACATGTTCATCATTTTAAAACTCAAACAATTTAAAAGATTAGAAAGTGAAAGTACCTCAATAATTCCACCCCTAGGGATAACCACTGTTTCTTATTAGTTCTAAGTATTTTTCAGTTATCTATCTGGGGTTTCCCAGATAGAAAAATCTTATCATCTGTAGTTAATGTACAATAAGGATAATGTTTTGAGGATATTAAACCAATACATTTTCTTTAAAAAGGAATCTTAATTATGAAATATTTAAAATATACAAAAAAATACAGAAAATGATATAACAGGTATCCATCCATTTTACCATCGTCAGAGTTTTGGAGTCTCTTCCTCTCACCCCAATCCTTTTCTTATCCTCCTTCCCCCAGGGACACCACTCTCCTTCAGTCAGTGGATATCATTCCCATATGTTTACAACATAAGTATTTATCTACAAACAACACATAGAATTTTTGTGTGTGTTTTAAGTTTACATGAATAATAGCATACTGTTCATATCTTTTTAAAACCTGATTTTACCTGATCTACTCTTTCAGCAACTTTCAAATATACAAGGCAGTGTTAACTGACTATAGTCACCATGCTGAACAGTTTGTACCCTTTGACCAATAAATATCCCTTATGAGACCAGATAAACTCCCCTCTGTTCCCTAGATAACTTTTCATATGTGAGCATTCAGTTTTATCACATATTTTCCCCCACATTTGTTGACATGCTAATATGGATTTTTCTCTTTTAATATATTACTGGGCTAATTACATTAATATTTTTAAATGCTAAATTATCCATGTATTTCTCAAATAATTGCTACTTTTTATAAGGTGTTGCCCTGTTTTTTACTTATTACTCAATCTGTTTGATACTTTGTTTAGTATTTGCATCTATGCTCACAAATAAGACTGTCTTATAACATGCAGACCTTATAGCCTTCTTGTCTGTTTTGGTATTAATGTTACACCAGCTTCATAAAATGTGTTAAGGAACTTTCCCTCTTTTTCTACTCACTAAAATATGTTGTAAATGATAAACATTTGCTATTCCTTGAAGTTTCGATAACTCTCACTTATAAAATCATCTATACCTAATAATTTTATTTTCAGGGGTAGAGTCTAAAATACTGATATAATTTTATTACTGATTAAAGATCTGTTCAGGTTTATCCTCTCTTCTTGGATCAGTTTTATAAATTACCTTTATCTATGAATTCATTCAAAATTTTAATTTATAGTTATAAAATTCTTTGTAGTGTCTTCCTCGGGTTTATTATAAGTTTTGTCCCTCCCACCTTTTCTTTCTTAATATTGTTTATTTGTTCTTTTTCTTGACAAATTATGCTGGAGGTTTGTATATTTTTTTATCTTTGTGAAGAATCATCTTAGGGTCTTTTAAAATCTTCTTTACTACTAATTTGTTTTATAATTAATTGATTTCTATTATTTCATTTTCATTTTTATTGTCCTTTGTGTTTACTTAGTATCTGTTTTCTAACTACTAGAACTGCAAGCTTAACTCATTGATTTTCCATCTTTTTAAAGTACTTTCTTTCAGTATTGCTTCCCATATGTTTTTAAAATACCGTGTTTCCCTGAAGATAACTGGACAATCAGCTCTAATGCATCTTTTGGAGCAAAAATTAATATAGGACCCAGTCTTATTTTAATATAAGACTGGGTAATATAATATAATATAATAATATAATATAATATAATACCGGGTATAATGTAATGTAATATAATACCAGGTCTTAGGTTAATTTTTGCTCCAAAAGACACATTAGAGCTGATGGTCTGGCGAGGTCTTATTTTTGGGGAAACATGGTATGATATTTTTATTTTTGTTTCATTTTCTAAATTAATGGGGTTATTTTAGCAATTTATTTGCAATTGATTTCTAATTTCATTTCATTGTTATCAGAGTATGTGGTCTGCATGATATTGGAGTTTTCAAAGACTAGCCTGATCTAGTACTTGGTTGTCTTTTAACTGTTCCATAGATGCTTGAAAAGATTGCTTATTCTCTAAATTTTGAGTACAGTATTCTAAACAACTTTGTAAGTTCAAGCTTGTTAACTGGGTTGTGCAAATCTTTATCCTTACTAATTTTATTTTTCATCTACTTGACATAAATAAAAGAGAGTACATTGAAAATCTCCCTTTATGCTTATGGATATATCTGCTTTTCCTTGTAATTTTAGTAATGTTTTGCTTTATGTATTTTCAGGTTGTTGTTAGGTGCGTACAAGTTTAGGATTCTTACATCTTCGTGGTTAATTGTTTCTTATTATGCAACATCACCCTTTATCTCTATTAGTGTTTTTGCCTCAAAATCTATTTTGCCTCCAAATCTATTTTGCCAGATCTTAATATAGCTGCTCCAGCTTTTAAATTTTATTTTTAGTACATTTCTCTGACATAACATTTTCTGTTCTTTTATTCTCAGTCTTTCTGAGACAGTCTTACTCTGTGCATAGCTGTTTACTTCCCTCTCCCCACCCCTAATCTCAACGTCTTTGTCTTTTAACTGGCAGGGTTAGTCCACTTATATTTATTTTGAATACTAGCATATATTTCTACCATCTTACTTTGTGCTTTCTGTTTGCCATGCCTTTTCTTTATTTCTTTTCACCTCATTTTCTGCCTTCTTTTGATCAATCATATTTCTTTATTCCTTCCCCACCTTTTCTCTCCCCCAGTAGTTTGGAAATTTTAACATCTGTTTCTCTGCTTTCAGAGGTATGCTTACATTTTTATAATGTATTCTTGAATTACCAAAGTCTAAAGGTAATCAATATCCATGCCCTTATTCTAAACTGTTTCGGGATCTGATAACCACTCCCTCCCGCACTGTCCGTGTTATCCATGTCTAGAAACTTAATTCCATGTTGTTTTAAACCTTCTCCAAATTAATTATTTAATATCTGGTCTCCTCACCTCAGGGTTAAACTTCAGTTTGTATACCTACAACTCTAGCTTTTGAAAATATCCCTCTTTATTTCTTACATTTGGGCATTTTCATTTATGAGTATTTATGTGTGTGAGAGGGAGAGGAGGGGAGAAGGAGAATGCATTGGTCTGTATTTTGAAAATGTGGAATATTTTATACAGATTTCCAGGAAGATTCTAGGTGATAGGAGAAGGGGGCCCACCTCATCTCAGTTTGCCATATTGAATGACACTCGAGATTTTTTAGGGCTTTACATACATATGAACTTAAAGAAAGTATAGTTTATTTTGCTGTGGATTTATTTTTAAAACATATAGAGCATCATGCCGCATACCTTATTCTGCATCTTTCTTTTTGCAGTCAGTAATAGCATCTTTTCCTGTCAATATCTATACATCAAACTGATTCATTTTAACTCTTGCAGTGTATTGCATAGTATGGATTTAATATAGTTTATTGAACCACGTTCCATTTGATGGACACTTAGATTATTTCCAGGTTTTGCTATTATAGGGAATGCTGCAATCAAAAATCATGTGCAAGCTGCCTTAGGAATGTGTGCCAGTGTTTCTCCAAGGTAGAAGCAAAGATGTGAAATTGTCGGGGCCGGCCCGGTGGCTCAGGCGGTTGGAGCTCCGTGCTCCTAACTCCAAAGGCTGCCAGTTCAATTCCCACATGGGCCAGTGGGCTTTCAACCACAAGGTTGCCAGTTCAACTCCCGCAAGGGATGGTGGGCTGCGCCCCCTGAAACTAGCAAAGGCAACTGGAGCTGAGTTGCACCCTCCGCAACTAAGATTGAAAAGACAACAACTTGAAGCTGAACGGCACCCTCCACAACTAAGATTGAAAGGACAACAACTTGACTTGGGAAAAAAAAAAAAAGTCCTGGAAGTACACACTGTTCCCCAATAAAGTCCTGTACCCCTTCCCCCCTTCCCCAATAAAAATCTTTAAAAAAAAAAAGATGTGAAATTGTCATATTATATTTAGAGTGTGCATTTGTTCATTGTGGTCCTGTCCAAATGCCCTTCAAAGCGGGAATGCCATTTTACGTACATTTTCATATACGTTTTATATTTCCTCTCATAATGTATGAATCCATTATCCTATCCTGCCAACACTTGTTATACTTGAACTTAAAAAAAATTGTTAAACTAATGAGTGAAAAATAGTATCTCTATTTTACTTTGTGGTTAGTTCCCTGATTACTAGTTAAACAAACATTTTTAAAATACAATTACTGACCATTTGTATTTTATTTTCTGTGAATCACCTGTTCATATCTTTTGTCCATTTTCTATTAGATTGTTCATCTTTCTCTTATTGACTTGTAAGAATTTTTTATTCTTGATACTAATCCTTTGTCTCTTAAATAGGTTGTCAATATTTTTAACATGTTTTTCATTTTTCAGAAACTTTTGTGGTGTTCCTTAACTCACAGAATTATGGCTTATGGTGTAGTCAAATTTATTAAACTGCATTTATTGCTTTTGGTTTCTGTGCTTTATACAAGAAGCTCCCCGTACCCCAAATTGATAATACAGTTTCCTATATTTCTTCTAACATGGTTGTTTTGTGTTTTGCTTTTAGGACTTTAATCCACTGGAACTTTTTCCTTATGGATAGTGTGAGGTAAGGATCTAATTTTATATTTTCCAAATGGGATGCAATTGTCCCAGTATCGTTTATTGAATGGTAAATAATTCCCTCATGCATTTGACATTGTATCTTACTTAGATTAATAAATCAATGGATAGATTATATCTGAATTCTCTACTCAGTTCTATTATCTATTAATTGTCTTTTCCTGCACTAATATCACACCACTTAAATTTCTATAATTTTATAACGTTATAAATCTTGTAGAACAAAAAATAGATTGTGTTTAATATTTATCCAGTTAATTCATGTACAATTGATTTTCCATATTAATTTTTCCATGAAAAGTCCTGTTGAGTTGCAATTAATATATTGACTTTAAAGATTATTTGATGGGGAATTTCTTTTCTATTCCAAATGCTTTCAGCTTTTTATTTGTTCAGATTTTCATTATGAACTTTTCATTGTATTGTATTTAAAGGAGAACATGTAAACTTCTTCCAACAATAAATATTTACTGGGCACCTACTTTGTAATAGCCGCTGTGCCAGGCACTAAGGATCGGTGGTAATGAGGCAGATATGTTCTCTGCCCTCATGTGGCTTAAACTTCCTAAATTTTGCAAGGTATTAACATTTCCTTTGTGAGTTAGAAAAAATGTTCCATTTTTAAAAAATGCTAAGTGGAATGTGTTAAGATTATGATATATGTAGATTACAGATTTTGAACTATATCTAGTAAATAACTTTATTAATGAAGTTATTCATATCTTTGATATTTTTATTTCTTTTTGCCTACTTGATTTGACAAAGACAAAGCAATGCAATAATATTAAGGTATCCTATTAAGATTATGATTTTGCCAAATTCATCTTGGTATTTCTAATAACTTTTGGTTTGTATATTGCTTTTTAAAAAATACCATTTATTAGATTTTTTAATAAAGAAAATATTGAACAATATCCCATAATCTCAGCATCAACATGATCTTACCAAGTCCCAAAACACACACAAACACACACACACACACACACACACACACACACACACACTTAAGAAATTCAAATTATACAGAAAACCAAAAAACAAAAAAGTTTCCTGCTTCACTATCCCTCTTCCTAAAGGTAGCCACTGTTAACATTTTGGCAAATTTTGGTGGAGATCACCGCCTTTCCCTGCAGCATTGTTTCATGGAGCCTCGTGTTTCTGGAACTCCTGTGATGAACTGAACGTGTGCGCTCTCTCATGACACAGCCCCCACGGTGTGTTGGAGCAGGTTTTCGGAGCTGTGCCCCAGCTCCTGTTGCTTCTGCCTCTTGCTTTGGAACTGCTTAGGCCTGAGAAACCTGCCTTCTGGAGCGGTGTTTCTCAGACATTTATGTGCATACAAAATGCTCTTTTATCTCCCTAGAGATATGGATACAAAGCAGATTTTAATTCAGTGGGTCTAGGGTAAGACCTGAGATTCTGTATTTCTAATAAGCTCTCAGCTAATACCCAGGCTGCTGGTTCAGGGGCCACTCTTTGAGTAGCAAGATCCTGTCCTTAAACTTGGCTGTATTTTGGAATTCTCTGGGGAGTTTTATAAGATATGGATGCCTGGGTACCACCCCTGGAAATTCTGATTGGTCTGGGTTGCAGACCCAGGTATTTCTAATATTCAGCGAAGCATGAGAACCACTGTTCTAAGGAAGCCTGCGTCCTCATCTGCACACCTCGCTTTTGCTGCGGAATTTCTCTCAGGTGATGACTGAGCTGGAGCTGTGACCGAAGTGCCTATAACGTGTGCTGCAGGGTCCCAGTGAGGATCAAGGCCTCTACCATGTGCTTTCTAGGGCACAGACCACTTTGGACTTCGAAGGAGACTTTTTACTTTGTCTTTGTCTACAACTGTGGACTATGTCCCCGCAGTTTCCTGCCCCTGTGTGTTCCCATTCTCCTTTCAGGAGGCACTGTTTTTGTCCTGTGGTATCTCCCAGAGTGAGAGATAATGAAATCAGAAAGCTTTGGCTGTGCTCAAAGCACCCATTGAATAGACAAATCTTGCCCCATCTTTGCTTCCTAAATCAGATGATTCTGTCCAGCATATGTTCTGCATCATCCAGTTCTCCATCATCTAACCTAGGCGTGCCTCCATCTGTCATTGTCCTGCCCGGCCCCCATTTTGTTCGTCTTACCTTTGCAGTGCCTTCCCTTAGAAAAAGTGGTTCTTAAAGTGGGGTCCCTGGACAGCACCTGGGAATTGGTTAGAAATTCAAAAGTCTCAAGCACCGCCCCAGTACTACTGATCAGAAACTCTGGGGGTGGGGCCCAGAAATGAGTGTTTCCTCAAGCCCTCCAGGGGATTCTTATGCCCACTCAAGTTTGAGAAGACCTGCCCAACAGCATCAGTCACTTGCGGACTCATTCGTCTGATCTGGGGTGGTGCTCAAGCATCACTAGATTGAAAAGATTCCCCAGATGATTCTAATGTGCAGCCGGGACTATGAACCACCACCTCAGAGTCCTGTTTCCTTAGGTTGATCAGGCCGGTTCTCAGGGGCCAAGGATAGCTTGATCTCCAGCTGCAATGGTTTTATCACCTTGAAACTCACCTTGTGATCTTTCTGGTATTTTGTGCCGATCTTCTTCCTCTTCCGTCTCCAATTTGTCTGGATTCTCTGTAACTCCTTGGTTTAGATGCCTCGTGTCTAAGGAGAGAGTTCCCAATTGCTCTAATGATAGTGTGTATGTTTGTGTGTGTGTGTGTGTGTGTGTGTGTGTGTGTGTGTGTGAGAGAGAGAGAGAGAGAGAGAGAGAGAGAGAGAGAGAGAGAGAGAGGCCATCTCCCAGTGGTTTCCTGGATATGGTTCCCTTGGGGAGAATCATTCTAGTCTCCTCTATCAGATCTTGCTTCTCTTGCTTTGGTAAATTTCCTCAATCACCATTTCTGGTGTAGTCACGGCTAAGACATCGTGTATCTACCTTTATCTTCCATATCCGTCTATTCCTCCTTCAAGATCACATTTGCCATCTCATATCCATCCAGTCTGGTCCCAAGGTCTCAAGCTTTCTCTTCCTCCAGTTTCGTGAGGTTGTTTTACATAATTTTCTTTCCTCCACTGCTCCTGATCTGATAGTCTGCAGTATGCTTTTCTCTGCACATCTTAATTTTCTGGACAATGTAATTCTTAGAGACAGAGTGTCCAGAACCTATGACTATGGAACCTTATGAGGTAAAAGTAATGTTGCAGATGTATTAAATGAAGGATCTGAAGGCAGGGAAATCAGCTTAGATTATCCCAGGGGGTCATAAATATAATATAGTCACAGGATCCTTACGAGAGTGAAGAAACGTTGAGATAACAACACAAGCAGAGAAAGAGACAGAGAGATTGGAAGATGCTACACTGTTGTATTTGAAGATGGAAGAAGGGGTCACAAACCAAGGAATGCAGAGGGCTTCTAGAAGCTGGAAAGAGGAGGAAATAGATTCTCTTAGAGCCTCCAGAGGGAGCATGGCCTCCCAACATTTCAGTTTAGGCCCATTTTGGACTTCCAACCTCCAGAACTATAAGGCAACACCTTTATGTTGCCTTCAGTTACTAAGTTGGTGGTAATTTGCTACAACAGCAATAAGAAATGAAGGCAGTCTAGGGGCGGCTGGATGGCTCAGTTGGTTAGAGTGGGAGCACTGAACAACAAGGTTGCCAGTTCAATTCCCACATGGGATGGTGGGCTGCGCCCCCTGCAACTAAAGATTGAAAAATGGCAACTAGATTTGGAGCTGAGCTGTGTCTTCCACAACTAGATTGAAGGACAACGACTTTGAGCTGATGGACCCTGGAGAAACAAGAGTTCCCCAATATTCTCCAATTAAAAAAAATAAAAAATAAAAAAAAAGAAAGAAATGAAGGCAGTCCATATATGGATAAACGGAAGTTGTTCTCCCTGTAATCAAAGCATCCCCTCTGTTATGCCTGGGCACTGAGTCCCCACAGCCTGCTGGCATCTGCTGAGAGCCTCACAGCCCACGCTGGAGCAGGCAATGTGTACCCCAGGTCGAACTGCAGCAGCCCTTACCCTGAGGCCTGAATGTCCCAGCACAACCCACTTTTGCTGTGGCCTGTGCCTGTATAAACACAGCCACTTGCCAGGAAAAACAACCTGATGCCGGCCCCACCACAAGCCTGTCCTTGAGTATGAATTTGCTCCCAGTTCCCCTCCGTTCACGAGGTGCTGGGCCCAAGGTACCAGAGAGTAACCCTCCCCTGAATGAGTTGATCTACTCACTCACATGGTACCTGCTTCCCCTGAGGATCAAGCCTTGCCTGCACATTTATGGCTTGGAGGAGGTGACCAGAATGGGTGTTTCCTGTGGACAACTGGCTCGGAGAATGGTGGGAGGAAGAGGCTGAGCTGCACGTGCCCAGTTCCTCATCCTGAACTCACCCACCCAGCAAGTCACTCCCCTTCCACAGGGAGAACGGAGTGAGCAGGATGAGAGGCTGTGGGTGTTACACTGACGGAGCCCCCTCCTCGTGGAAGGAAACCCCAGGAATGCGGGTCACAGGTTTCTCTCAGCACATTTCTTGAGCACTAATTATGTCCCAGTACCAAGCCCGAGTGCTATACAATCCATCCTACTGAACCCCACGGCAACCCTGTGAGATGGAATCTCTTCACGTTATCATTCAGTAAAGTGGGACTCAGAGAAGTGAAGCAATTTTCTCACAGTGAGTAAGTGGCAAAGATGGGATTCAAACCCAGGTCTGTCTGAATAAAATTTTTTAAAAAATACAAAGGCAAAATCTATCTCATTGAGAACAGGTGAGGTCAGCCTGGACAGGAGTGCATTAAATGGATAGGTTATTTGAGGAGTTTGTTTTTTAGTTCAATTTTCCCAGCAGTTTATCCTATGCACATTTTAAATCCCACAATAGAATTTAGGTGATACACACACACACACACACACACACTGTGTTTCTCTGAAAATAAGACCTAGCCAGACAATCAGCTCTAATGTGTCTTTTGGAGCAAAAATTAATATAAGACCTGATATTATATTATATTATATTATATTATATTATATTATATTACCCGACCTTATGGTATAGTAAAATAAAACCGGGTCTTATATTAATTTTTGCTCCAAAAGATGCATTAGAGCTGATTGTCTGGCTAGGTCTTATTTTTGGGGAAACACTGTGTGTGTGTGTGTGTGTGTATCTTCTGCTATTTACCTTTGTACTATATTTCAAAACAGTTGTTTATGTGGCTAGATCCACATTTTTGAAGAAAAATATATTGTCTCTCTAGTAAAATAAATGAGGATTTAGTTCTTTTACATCACACTAAACTTCCCCTCTTCCCATCCTTCCAAATAGTTACATCACAATTTTTGTTAATTGAATATTCAATATTTATATAATTAGGACTATGAAGATATTGACCGCAGCTGAGGCATGTAGTGTACTATTAATATATCCTTTTTTTTTTGGTACAACTTTTGTTTTTCCCAGAGTTAATAGTCGCTTTATATTTTTCATTTTTTATAGATATTTTCTATGGCTCACCACTTCAGCCTCAAACTTGCCAATAAACTCTACAACTCCTCCCAATAGCGTCAAACTCATCAAGTAATCTCATTGTGTTCCCCCTCCCCCCCAGTGGATACAGCCTCCTGTGGCTTTCCATATTCTGCCTTCGTCCAGGGTGATTTTTCTCAAGGCCTGCCTCAAGACACCTTTCCTTCTCACCATTTCAGGTTTTCCATTTGCCTTTCTGTTGGATCTCATTTCCTGTAGCCCATGCTTTTCTCTTTCTTGATTTTCTCCTTCATTTGGCTCTAGCGTGTCTTCTAATAGCATCCTGAGAAAGAATGTAGAGGAGCTAATATTTTTCTTACATCTTGCATATCTGAAAATGTATTTATTCTCCTTTCACAGTTAAGTGATGACTAGATGAGATTCAGAATTCTTGGTTGGAAATTATTATCCCTTATAATTTGTAAGTCTTTGCTTCATGTGTTGTAGTTTCCAGGGTTGCTATTGGGAAGTTTAACACTATTCTGGTTCCCAATTCCTTGTATACAATTTTCTTCCTTTCTGGAAGTTTCTAGGATCTCTCTTTATTCTTAGTGCTCTGCTCTAAAATGTCACAATAATATGCCTAATTGTGTGTCTTTTTTCGTTGGGCTGGAGTGTTCCCTCTCAATCTGCAAATTCATGTCCTTTAATTATGGGGAATTTTCTTGTACTATTTCTTTGCTAATGTTCTCTATTCTAGTTTCTCTTTGTGTCTTTTTTCTTTCTAGAACACCTATTAGCGTCATTCCAGACTTCCTGAATTGATTTTATTTCTTCTCTCGTTCTTTTTTTTTTTAATTTTATTTTATTAAATTTATTAGGGTGACAATTGTTAGTAAAATTACATAGACTTCAGGTGTACAATTCTGTATTACATCATCTATAAATCCCATTGTGTGTTCATCACTCTTCTCTCGTTCTTGATCTCCAGTCATTTGGATGTGGGAACTCCTGGACTGATGTTCTAATTTTCTCATATTTTCTATTTTTTAAAATTCTCTTTGTCTTTTCATTCTAACTTCTGGGTTATCTTAATTTTATCTTCCAACCCTTTTATGTTCTCTCAACAGTCCCTTTCAAAATACATAGAGAGCATTTTCATCTTATTTTATGGCTGCATTGCCTTCTCTTATCTTTCAGAGGATATTACTTATAGGTGTTTATTTACATATTTCCCTGCTCCCCATATTGTCTCTCTTTCCTTCTAATTGCCTTTTCCTATTTTCCTGAATCTTTGGTCTTTCCTTTTAGAGGGTTCCAGCTGGTATCTGGTAGTAATTGGCTGCCGTTCATGGTTAAAATGACATACAGAGCTGACTGGAAGCTCTATGCACCTGGGTGGGCTCACCCAGGGGTGATTAGGCAGATACTGGCTATTTCTTGGAGGGCCTTTGATGGTCTCTGTAGAACTCTTCCCTCATGCCAGGCAGTTGCCCTAGAAAAGAATTCTCCAATCTCCTGACCTGAGAGAGAAGGAGGCATACAGACAGCTTGAACGGCCAGCATCCTGTGAGCAACCTGGGGGGACAGGGTAGACATCGCGTCCTTTCTTTCTTCCATTTGTTATCCTCCCACTTTTAGTCTTGGCCTCACTCTGTCCTTAGCTAATGCCCCAAATCCAAAGCCTCCCCAGTCAACCACTCAGAAGGTACACTTCCTATCTTGACTTGTGATGGGAGGTGATTGATCCCCTGGCTGAATAAGGTTTTAAATTGTCCGCCCATGTTACTCCTTCCCATCCCCCTTCAGAAGTACCAGCCTTCCACCCCTGAGCCTTTCCCGCCTCCATGAGGCTAGTTGGTTTGCTCCTAGTTGGCACGCTTAGGTGTCAGCATCTGCAAGTCAGTCACCATCATCCATCTTCTTTCTAGCTTCCAAAATTTAGTTAATAACCCTTGTCTGCTTTGGTTTCCCCTCCTGTTCTTTTTTATCCTGTGGATTTATCTTTAAATTCTGTTAAAGTCCATTTTGGTAAAGTTTCAGGAGTGAGTAGCAATTAACACCTCTTCCTTCTATTTTTGCCTCAAGTTCTATACCTTCCACCATTGTTTTGAGTCGTATCTGCTCTCTTTCTGCTTCTTAAACATGCTAAGGTTCTTCCTGCCTCTGGGCCTTTGTACATGCTCTTGCCCCTGTCCTGGAATACTCTCCTCATCTTTCACCTGCTCTTCACCTGGCTAACTGTGACCTGTCATACATGTGTCAACTTGAAAGTGAGAGATAACTTATATCTGATAGACTCAGACAGACGTCCCTAATCCTAGGCCTACTGTCTACTTAAAGCAATTCCAGCGGCTACCTCTTCATAGACCAGAGCTGCTTCCTCTGGATCTTCTGTGACCCACCTTCTCCCTCTCTGACTCGGGAGGTTTTTCAGAAGTAAGACGAGAGGAGGAGAGCTTCCTTCCCAGGGCCCTGTGCATGCTGGAAGCCCAGGCTGCGGCCTCATCCACCCTCTGACCATATGTCTGCTGCCCCGAGTAGCTGAGCTAGTCCCTGGGGTCCCTCTCAGCTGCTGGCCAAGAGCAGAAGGTCGGCTGAAACAAGGCCTTCTCCTTGTTCTCAGTCTCGCCACTCACCTGGGACTTTTTGCTCACCCCTGTTTTTCTCTGTCTCTGGCACTCTCTCTGGGTCTCAGCCGTTCCGTGTGTGTCTCTCCCTTTCTCTCTCTGGGCCTCTGTCCTCTTCTCCTCCCCTTCTGCTTTTCTTCTTCCGTTCTGTCTCCCCCTTCACATCCACCCACCTCATTTTTCCCTTTGTCTTTCTCCACATTCCTCCTGCACCCTCTCTGGCTCTGAGAATACCTCTCTCTCCCTAGCACCCGCACGCTCAGAGTCCTTCCCCTGCTTCTCTTCAGGTGCGCGGCCGGTGAGGGCTTTCCTGCAGCAGGGCCCCAGGTGTGGCGTGGCCTGGTGGCCGGACGGACTGCCTGCTGTCTAACACTCTTGTAAGGTTACTATTTATCTAGTGCAACCAAAGTTGGCACACACATCTGGCGCCTGGTACTTAGTGCAATTATTTATGATTTCCACCAAGATTTAAAAGCTCATCGCCGGCCTTGTAATGCAGTAACTGATTGCGCTGCTAATGTAATTAAGAAAAGATTATGATGTCCACGTGGCGTACCAGATGGTGGCATTCATAGTAATCGGCGCGCACAACTGGCAGACAACTGCACAAGGGCAGCCGAGCGGAGGCAGCTGGAGACCAGCGTCTTCCTCCAGCCACTCTGAAAGGCGAAAGGCCTGCTAGGGATGCTGGACAGTGCAGGGTGGGGAGAGAAGGGGTGGGAAAGAGAAAGGGAGGCGTGAGGAGAGAGGAGGACTGGAGCGACGAGGGGTCCATCACCCCTGATCTGCTGCTTCTAAGGGGGCCTCCTTGTTATTGCTCCCACATGCACATGCACATACCCAAAAGTTTTGCTGGTACAAGTGCGCACAAAGACACACATGAACACAAATACTCACTCAGCCTGCCATAAATAAGGGACTCTTTCCTTCATTTATTCAAACATTTTGATTAAGCAACTAGTCGTGCCAAGACCTGGGAATATATTAATCAATAAAGCAGATATAGTTCCCTTCCTTGTGGAGCTCAACAGACTAGAGAAGGGACATTGATTAAATAACCATAGAATAAATGTAAAATGAGATTATGAGCAATGTTATAAATGAGAGGCAGGTAGCATTATTTGGGCTTCCACAGGGCATTTGATCTGATCAGGGAGTTCAGGGAATTCTCTGGGGAAGTACAGCTAAGACGTGATCTGAACAGTAAGAGCTAACCTAAAGATGAGAAAAGGGAAGTGTTTCAGCAAAAGGAACATGTGCAAAGGCCCTGGGGTTGGAAGGGACATGGCAAATACATGCATCTAAAAGGAAGCCAGTGCCTAAGAACAACTAAGGCAACCTTGAAAAAGAGACACACACTGGATGCCAAGACTTTTTATAAAGCTATAGTAATTAAGCAGTGTGGTATTGGTGCAAGGATAAACAAATTGACCAATGAAACCAGAGGGCAGAATCTGGAGACAGATCCACACGTATACAATTACCATATTTATGACAAAGGTAACACTGTAGTCCAGTGGGAAAGGGGTGGTCTTTTTAATATATAAATGGTGCTGGGTCAATTGGATATCCCTCTGAAAAAAAAGTGTATCTCTCCTCCCACCTCACATCATACACAAAAATCTATTCCAGATGATTTGCAGAGCAAAATGTGAAAGGTAAAACAATAAAGGTTTTAAAGGAAAACATAGGAAAGCAGTCTTGTGACCTTGGAGTAGGCAAATACATCTTAAAAACAGGACACAAAAAAACTAACTATGTAAGAAAAAATTTGTAAATTGAACACATCAAAATCAAGAAATTCTGTTCCTAAAAGATACCAACAAGAAAGTGAAAAGTTACATAAAGGAGTGGGAGATGTTTACAATTCACGTATTTAACAAAGAACTTGGGTTCAGAATATATATATATGTATATATTTAAAAGCCTACAAATCAATAGGAAAAAGACAATCCATTTAAAAAAAAAAGAACAGGGAAAGGGATTTTAATAGACACTTCACAAAAGAAGATATTCAAAAGGCCAATAAACATATGACAAGGTACTAGACTTCATTAGTCGTCAGAGAAATGAAAACTAAAATTATAACATACCACTACACCCACCAGAATAGCTAAAATTGAGAAGACAAAATATCAAGTATTGAAGAGGATGTAGAGAACAGCAACTCTGACACACTGCAGGTGAGATGTATGTTGGCACTTTAGCAAACTGCTCGCCATTGTCTTCTAAAGCTGACGATGTCCATATCCAGTGACCCAGCAACTCCAATCCTAGAGGTATACCACCCTAAATGTTTACCAAAGACATGTGCTAAAGTGTTCAGCGTTGCACTTCCCATACTAGTCAAAAACTCACAACTACCTAAATGCCTGTAAATAGCAAGATAGATAAATGTATCAAAATAGATATTGTGGTAGAGTCAGGCATTGGGGAACTATACGAACATGTACATAAACAAATGATTGTTACATTCAACATGAATGAATCGCATGGATATATTTATGAGTGAAAGCAGACAGAACAAAAGCGTAATACTGGATAATCCCGTCTACAGAAAGTCCAAACACAGGGAAAACTAACCCATAGTGTTAGAAGTCCAGAGAACAGTGTAACCCTTGGGAAGGTGTAATGGGAACAGGACACAAAGGTGGCTTCTAGAGTTTGATTTTCTGTTTTATGCTCTGGGTATTGGTTACAATGGATGCTTTCAGTTTGTTCAACTTCTTTGAGCTGTATACTCACATGCGTTTTTCTCTGTGTATGTTATACTTCAACAGAAAGTTAAGGGGCAGAAGGAGAAAGAGGCCAACGTAGCTGAAGCAGACAAGGGAAAAGAAGCAGGATGAGGCTGAAGAGATAGGCAGGGAAAAACAAGCAGAACCTAGCCGGCCATTGGCAAGAAGCAGAGGGAACCACTCTAGGGTTTAAACAAAATTGAGGCGGGAGTAAGGTTGAAAGGTGGTGATGTGATCTGTTTTGCATTTCACGCAGATCGCCCTGGACCTTTGTTTAAGGGTGCTGATTTCAAAGTGCTTTGTCTCCTTTTTCTCCTGAGATGCCACCAAAAGGACCAAAAAGAAAAAGACAGGATATACAGATGACAAGAACTAGGAGAAGAGATATATTGTGGGCTGACACCTTTTGCTGAATTTCTGGAAGTCACACAGTGGATGGGAGAAAGGTGCTGAGATAGCAGCTCAGAGGGGGCTGCAGCTCCAGTGCAGGCCAAGAGGGGCTCTCGTTACCAAAGGATTTGATCCCCCAGAACCTGGGAGAAGTGGTCTCACAGATGCCACATGAAAAGGAAGACGGAAGGGACATGTGGGGCTTAAAGCAAGGGGATTAATTGAAAGCTAGCAGATAAAGCCATTGACTCCTATACCTCCCAACCCTACTGCTACACAGAGAATGCAGAGAGCAATCAAATAATAAGAAAGGACTTTGAGAAATTAAACACTGAATTGCTCAAATGAAAAAATTCAGTAGAATTACAAGATAAATTCAAAGAAATCTCCCAGAATGTAAGACCAAGGTAAAAGACAGAAAATATGAGAAGAAAATAAGACTAATAAAGGATTTGTCTAGGGGTTTTCAATAGCTGACTAATGGTAGTTCCAGAAAAAAATTAATTTTAAGAACGGGGTGGGAGGAAGAATTAACAAAGAAATAATCCAAGAAAATTTCCCACAACTGAAGGATCTTAGTCTCCAAAATCAACAGACACACTGAATGCTCAACAACAATGAATACATAAATATCCACATATTGAACTTGTGATGAAGTGTCAGGACACCACAAACAGAAAGAAGCCATTAAAAGCTTTAAGAAAGAAAAATACATATTACCAAAAAAGGATTGAGTACCACAATAGAATCAAATTTTCCCTAATCACATTAGATGTAATATTTTCAATATCATCAAAGTTTTGAGAGAAAAGATTTTCGATTAGAATGTATATGCCCAGCCAAACTGTCGATCCATGTGACATTAGAAGAAAGATCATCTCAGAAAATTCACCTCCAATGCACTCTTTTTAAACGAAATTACTTGATACTGTGCTCCAGCAAATAACAGAATAAACCAAGGAAAAGGAAAACATCGTGTCCAAGAAATGATGGGCCAGCCCAGAAAAACAGCAGAGAGAAACAACAGAAGAGAAGCAATACAGCAGATCTAAGGAGGAAACAGTCCACCTAGAGATAGAATCTCCTGTGAAGGGAGAAGAAATAAAACCTAGAACTGGATGGGGAGGCTGGAAATGAATGGAAATGTGACAATGGCAAGTAGCACAAGAGGGAAAGTGCGGGTGAAAATTCCAGAGAGAAAATGGTATTCGAAAAGGAAAATATAATCATAATCCACTACTTGGCTCTGTAATGAACAGTATTTAAATTATGTTTTCTATGAGCTAAACCCTCACCTATCATGAAATTAATGTTCAATTAATATTGTCTAAGATACATATCAAGAAACAAATGGAGGCATATTGTTGAAAGGGATCAGAGAGATTGTAAATAGTAATTAAAGGAGCTGGAAGTTGGCTCTGGGATGAGGGTTAGGGGCGTGGGATAGTTAGGGGGTGGAGAACTATCGTATTTAACCACTGCATATAATACTTCGATAGAATTTTTTAAATTGCAGTGTCACTCTGACTGCAGAGTGGAAATGGGATGGGAGGAGGTTTAGAGCAGATGCAGTGAGGCTGGTTAGGAGAATACTGCAGCTGTGCAGTGGGAAACAAAGGTTTGTGGTACTAGACTTGTGGCAGTGGAGATGGGGAGATGACAATGGATAAAAGGCGATTAGAAGTCACATTGACAGGCCTCTCGCTGGGTTGGATAAAGAGATGGGGAGAAAGATGGTGATCCAGCGATGACGCCTAGTTTCATGCTTGTATATGTGAGAAGATAGTGGAGCCATCTACTGAGAATCCTGGCCAAGAACGGGGGGCAATAGGAGAAAGTAAGTTCAGCTAGACATGTTGAAAGTTCATCTTTGGGGACATCGAAGAGACCATGTTAGTAGACACTTGTAAACACAGCTCTGAGCTCAGATCAAATATCCAGGGATAGGTAGTGACCCAAGCTGTTTATGCAGATGAGATCTCCTAGGGAGACAATCAGATCCAGCTGCACTGGAGGGATTGAGTAAACGAGAGAGAAGAAGCAATTGATGTAAGGTTGACACAAAGTATCATGTTAGATGAGTCCAGCACAGTAGTTCCAAATGGCACAGATATAAACATATTCACAGTCACAATGTCCTTTGTAGGCACGTTATAACCCACATACCCAAAGGTTAACACTTACTTTATGTTAAAATCAGAGTTCAAGCTTCCATCCCACATGCTGTGGAACACCTCTCCCAGTATCTCTGTGGGTGTCCAGGCAGACTCTCCTGGGTTGATTTGCACAGTGGAGCCCTCTCCACTATTTCTGGCCCCTAACTGTGGCTCTGACCTCCAACTTTGGCTGTTCACACCCACCCTGACCCTGTTACTCTCTCCAAAAAGCACCAACAAAGGTTACTAAGCAAACAAACCAGGAATTGGGGGCGGTGGTAGGCAGAATGATCTCCAAAGATGTCAACATCTAACTTCAGGAACCTGTGAATATATTACCCCACCTGCCAAAGGGACCTTGCCGAAGCGGTCAGGCTAATGATGATCTTGAGGTGAGTGGGCTGGGCCCAATGTAACCACAATAGTCATAAGGGAAAGAAGGAAGCAGTAGAGTCAGAGGAGATGGACGACAGAAGCAGAGGGCAGAGATGTGATGCTGGCTTTGAAGATGGAAGCGGCCACTGGCCAAGGAATGCAGACAGCTTGTAGATGCTAGAAAAGGCAAGGGAAGGACTCTCCCTGTGAGCCTCCAGAAGGAACTGCTCACACCTGTGTTTTAACCCAGTGAGACCCATTTCAGGCTTCTGACCTCCACAACTGGAAGATAACAAATGTGTACTGTTTAAGCCACTAAGTTTGTGGTCATTTGTCATGGCAGCATTGGAAACTCACACTGGGGCCCTGTGATGTTGCCAGCCCTTGGGGCCGGAGGTCAGGAAAGCATGGATGGTACAGCGGCAAAGTCAGGGTGGGGCCCTGGGAGGAGGTCCCTCTAGGGGGAATCAAAGCCAGGCCTTCCTCACCTCCTCCCTGTGGCTGTCTAAGGAGCTCAGGCAAGACTAAGGGGAAGTTCTGTCCTAGGTGCCTGGAGAGCAGCCATAGAGGAGGGGGCTTCAGAGGGCTAAAGGGACAGCCACCTCCCCTGGTGCTGTGTGTCGTGGCAGCAGGAAAAAGAGTTGGGCCTCATCATTAAGTAGCCCTTCCCCCAGGGTCCCCTTTGCTGGAGGTGAACCTGGAGACACTGGGTCTCCTTCTAGGAATGGCAGCCGTGAGACTCTGTGCATCTGTGTCTGCAAAAGGGGCAAACACTGCCATCCCACAGGGCTTTGGAAGGGACTTTGGCCGATGGACACCAAGTTGCTGGCATCAGAGAGAGACCAGTGAATTCTGGCTGGTGTTCATTACCAGGCTGGGAGCTCCTCAGGTGAGGTCTGTCTTTGGCCCATCTCTGGACCCCACCGCAGGGCCAGCTTTTCAGTGGGTGCCAATGAGCATGTGTAGGAGTCATCAATGGACAGAATCCCCAGGACCACCTGGGACAGCTCCAGAAGAGGGTACTAGAGTGAGCCATTGGGTCTATGCAGTGATCCATCCATGTTCCTGGGCCCACTGGATAGAAGATTCCAGAGCACCTCAATCTTAGTTCCTCATATATCTGGATGGATCCTGAGTGTCTTTCTTGACTTTGTGCTCGTAATTCCAGGGTTCTCCTAGGCTGTTTATGGCAGCGCAGCCTCCAGTAAAATCCCAAGAAATGACCTTGGACAAATGCCTTGCGTTCTCTGATTCTCCATCTTTCTCTGTAAAATGGTCTAATAATAGTATCAAACTCAGTGCTGTTGTAAGGATTGTATGAAAAAATAAGCATAAACTTCCTGGAATGTATTTTATCTTTTCTTCTTTCTTTGTTTTTTTTCTTTCCTTTTTTTTTTTTCTTCCATATTTGAAAGTCTGGAGAACGAATTTCTGGGCCACACTCTTACCCACCACTATCTGATGCTCATTAAGCATTGACTGTCCCAAGGAGGCAAATACCCTGAGCCACCCAGAATTTTCTGGGATCGGCAGATGATCAGACCTCTGGCCCCCACTGGCCACTTCTCCAACCCCACTGTCCTGTTGGTAGAGTTTCTCAAGATGGGGAATCCTAGAAATTACTTCTAAGAATTTGCCTGTGGCTGCTGAAGGACAAGACAGCAAACTTCATAGTGGCACAGGCTCCCCCCGCTACGTGGAAGTGGAGTGTTCCTATGAAACCTTTCCTAAGCTGAAATGGCGTAAAGTGAAGAAGCAATTACCATAGGACACATCTTGCTAACGGAAGCACAAAATAAATTGAGATAAAGCACAGATGCTGACAGACACAGTTCAAAGCTACGGCGACTTGATGCTGAGTGTAGTTCCCCCGGGAGGAGCTTGGCAGTGCCGCGCTCTACGGGGGGTACGTGGTGCCTCTCTAACCGCTCGTTGCAAAACAAATACTGAACGCTATTTCCACTTTTCACCGTTTTTTCGTAAAAGCAAAAATCCTCTCTGGATTTCTTTTGGTGAGCAAAGCCAGGTAGTACTAATGTAGATCTTTCATGCAAGCGAAGAGGGGTAAAGAGAACTTTTGAAAAGCAGGAAACACTCGTATTTACAATGGTGAAAATTTGAAAATAATCTACATTACATGTCCATTAGCAAGGGTACTGTCAAAAAATAAAATGGACTTTTTAACTAAAATGTTATGCATCCATATAAAGGAATCTATCCATTTTCTAAAAATGATGATGTGTATGTTTGGAAATTGAAAGATGTTCATGATATATCACGTAGAAAGCCATCATTAGCAATTTAACAGTAGAAGCCCATTTTGGGGTGTGTGTGTGTGTGTGTGTGTGTGTGTGTGTGTGTGTTTGATACATACACATATCTTAGATACATATACATACATATCTTAGCTATATCCTCACATCTTAGATGCATATACATTATACATATATAACCAACCGTATATGTGTATGTGTGTGTCTGTATGTGTGTGTCTGTACATACATGGAAAACAGGAAAATACTCTGGAATTAAATAGACCAAAAAATTAAACTGAAGTGGTTATCATTGGTTAGTGGAATTTTAGATGCCATTTATTTCCCCCTTTGTAATTTTATCCATTGTCTGAAAAAAATTTTAATATTTTTTATATTGAATATATTGTATATACTAGTCTTTTTTCACTTTTTAAAATTAAATCTTTTAGACATACAAACAGTATCGATAATGTAATGAAACATGAAATCACTAATCAGATTCACACATATATTCATTTTATTGAAAGAAGAGTTATTTTAAGTTATTCAAAAAATATGTGCTCAGGCCGGCCCGGTGGCTCAGGCAATTGGAGCTCTGTGCTCCTAACTCCGAAGGCTGCTGGTTCGATTCCCACATGGGCCAGTGGGCTCTCAACCACAAGGTTGCCAGTTCAACTCCTCAAGTCCCGCAAGGGATGGTGGGCTGTGCCCCCTGCAACTGGCAACGGCGACTGGACCTGGAGTTGAGCTGCTCCCTCCACAACTAAGATTGAAAGGACAACAACTTGACTTGGAAAAAAGTCCTGGAAGTACATACTGTTCCCCCCCCCCAAAAAAAAAATGTGCTCATTATTATTCAAACAATACAGAAATATATAAAATAAAGTCTCTTATCAATCTCCCTAACCATTGAACTATGAAAAATTATTTAAAAACTTAAAACATAATATGAAAATGGAAAATATATATTATATTTTTGTATGGAAAAATATATTTTAATATTTATTAAATAGATATTAAAATATATTTAATATATATTTTTAGGAATGTAAAAATGGTTTTGTTGGGGGTGGGAAAAAATGGGGTAAAGGAAACGTTATCTTGAACAGAGCCAAATTCAAAACAGCAAAGACCATAGCAGATCCATCAAAAGTTGTGATGAATGAATGAGTCAGGGGACTAAGGCTGAGATAACTGAGCATATGAAGAGATGAACTGGAAAAATGAAGAGTAGGCAGAGAAAACCCACTTGCTGGTTCTACAATCTTGAGCTTGACTATCTTTTTTAAAAGTTATATTTTCAGTCATTAATCTTTATTTTTGAATAAAAATGAGCCCTTAATTGAATCTGCAGAAGTTAACAATTAACTAAGGATGCAGGTGGATGGAAAATCTTAATATAAAAATGTCCATTCTCCCAACACTAATGTATAAATTTTATGTAATTCCAATTATAGTACCATTTTTAATTGAATGAAATGATCATAAAGTTTATGTGGGAGAATAAATGTCTGAGAGTGGCCAAAAAATATTTAAAGTAGTCGATCTTACCTGATAGATATTAAAATATACTGTAAAGCCACTAGAATCCAATGATATGGTGTTGGCATAGGATTATTGAATTCACAGAAAACTACTAACCTTTTTTTTTCTTACTGAGGTAAAATATTTATTATGTATTGAGTTCTCATATAGCTGGGAAGTATTTTGGGGCTCTTTATTCTATTCTGTTAGAGGGGAACATTTTTACCTGTGACAGGAAACCTAGAGTCTATTTTTTTAATCATTTTTTACTACTTAAAATTTAATCTCATCCAGTCAATTTTTTTTTTTTAAATTGTACATCTTGGTTCTAGAATTCCCATTTGCTTATTTTTATAGTCTATTTCTCTGCTGAATTTTTCTATTTAATCATTCAATACTAGCATATTTTCTTTCATGTCTTTGAACATAGTTATAATAGCTACTTTACAATGCTTGCTTCTTAATCCTAGGATCTGGGTCACCCTGAGGTTGCTCTCCACGATTGCCTTTTGTCTTGAATACGAGTCATATTGCCCTATTTCTTTATATGTCTAGTAATTTTGGATTATATCCTGGATACTGTCAATGATAAGTTATAGAGGCTCTGGATTCTATTATTATCCTCTGAAAGACTGTTGGTTTTTTATTTTACCAGGCAGTGAAATTAATGGAACTCAAATTCCAAATTCACTCTCCCTGTGGTGGGCACAGCTGGAATCTCTGTTCAGACAGCATAGTTAGGCTTCTCAGTTTTTCCACTGAATTCATACTTCAGAAAACATCCTGAGGTTTGAGTGAAGTTTATAAGCAGAATTTGGAACACCCCCTCCATGGATTCCTCCTTTCTGGGATTTCCTCCTTCACTTTCCTACTACTATGGAAGCCCCAAATTTTGTCCTCTGATTCCTCAAAAAGTAAGAAGGTAGATTTCTATCCAAATTTTAGCCCACTCACATGGCACTGCCTGGGGCCCGCCCTTAGCCCCAAAGATGTAAAAATGAGACACTCATTCAGTATTATTTCTTTCATCCAAGTTTTGGTCTCTCCGATTTCTGCCTGGTTTTGATCACTTTCAATACCTTTACATAGCCTTTTAAATATTTCTTTCCAGAGTTTATAATTGTTATTTGTCAGAGAGATCATCTTTTACAGGTATTCTGTCATTATTGGAGGTGGAACTCTCTAATGACATACAATTTAAACTTTTTAGATGGCTAAATATTCCCATAAACAAAGTTAAAAGGCAAACATTAAGTTGGGGAAAATATATTTGCCATGTATATGACAGATAAAGAGTTAATTTCTAGCTCTTACAAATTGTTAAGAAAAAGACAAAGCATCCAATAGAAAAATGTTCCCAGGGTAAGAAGAGGCTCATAGAAGAGTAAACCCAAATGGCCAATAAACATATGGCTCAACCTCCTAGTATTCAGGGAAATGCAAATTGAAGTAACTCCTTGCCCATCAGATTGGCAAAAATTCAAAAGAATGTTAACACCTCCTACTGATGGGGGTGAAAGGAAAAGTATCTTTTCATATGTAACTGGTAAAAAAAAGAGAATTGATACTGACTTTTTAGAAAGCAATGTGGAAAAAAAATATATTAAAAATTCAAATACACATTCAACCCACTAGTAAGAATTTGTCCCATGGAAGTAAACAGAAGTACTCAAATGCTGGAATATATAAATTAGTGCAAAAATATTTGTAGTACCCAAAGAACTACACAGAGTCCATGAATAGGAGTGTTTAAATCAAGACACACTTGTGCCATAGAACAAACCATTTAAAAAAACAGATTCACTTGAAAGGGTTTTCACAACATCATTAATTGAGAAATTAAATATATGTTACCTGATCTATGCTGTCAAGGAAACAATGATCTGCAAGCTTTATATGTATGTGACTACATGGGCATGTAAAAGCGTGTGGAAGGATTCAAACCAGATTTTAACCTTGGTTGTTGGAATATTAGGGAAGGATCAGGGAGATGGAAAAGGGGGTATGATTAAAAAGTGTTTTAAAAGTGTTTTCAAACATGAAAAAAAAACACCATGGGTGATATAATCCATTTATGTATAAACGTGTGTGTGAAAGCCGAATAACAGAAAGGTGTTTTCAGGCATGACCAATCAAAATGTGAATGGTTAGGTTTCAAGAATTGTTCATTTGTTCTTTATACACTTATACTTTTAAAAATTCTTTTTAAATATGTATAAATCATATAATAGACAAATTAAAGCTATTTTTATCGTGAAAAAGATTTCAATACTATAGAAGTTGACTTCCTCCTTAGATGATGTCATCCAACCCAGGGCCTCCTGTGCACTGATGACTCTTGAATTTCCATCTCTACTCCTAACCGTGGCTAAGAGCTACAGATTCATAAACCAAAGTGTCTGTTCAACAACTCCACCTGTATGGGCATCTCAAGCTGGGCAGACCCAGCATGGATGGCGCGATTCTCTCCCCTTCAACAGACTCGTGCTGCAATCTTTCCCATCTTAGTTTAAATGGTAACACCATTGAACTAGTTGTTTAAGCCCCAAATCTGGAAGTTCATCCTGATTCTTCTTGCTCTCTTCGATCACATTCAATCCAAGGGCAACCCCTGGCAGGTCTACTGCGTTCAAAATATGTCCTACATCCCACAATCTGCAATGCTAAGTCTGATCCCTTGGTTAAAGGGGTGTCTGTCAGCTTCTGCCTTTGTAAAGGAAACTTTTCCTACTTGAAATTGAAAAGTAATCTGTTGACTGATACTTTGAAATTATGTGAATGTTCTGCGTGCCCAGCATTTCATCCAACAATTTTTAACATTCATTTGTGAGCCTTATTTGAATCAATTATTACATTGGTGATTGCAAAATGCTATTGTTTTTCTAATTTCATCATTCTGTTTTTATTCTACATTATTCTATAAAGAACTTTTCTTCCTGTTGACTTCTTGAGTATTGGTATGGATTCATGGGTCATTTCTTAATTCAATGTGCTATAATCCATTATTGTCATTATTCTGTTTTGTGTTCAAATTGTTCAAAATTGGCTATCTCTTTCAAGCTGTCTTCTGTGTTCTTTTGACATGTCCTCACCAGTCTTGCAAGACACCCTTGCTTTCTGGCACAGCAGAATTGGGATAATTGGGAAAATTTAAATATAACCAATATATTAGATATGACAGTGTTAAACTCTTGGCAGTGATCATAGCGGGTGAAATGTAGTGATGTCTGCAACTAACTCTCAAGTGGGGGCAGAAGGGAAGAAGCAAATGTCGCAACATTTTAACAATTGATGAAGCTAGTGTCTATTTTTTTTTTTTTTTTTAAGATTTTGTTGGGGAAGGGGAACAGGACTTTATTGGGGAACAGTGTATACTTCCAGGACTTTTCCAAGTCAAGTTGTTGTCCTTTCAATCTTAGTCGTAGAGGGCGCAGGTCAGCTCCAGGTCTAGTTGACACTTGTTAGTTGCAGGGGGCGCAGCCCACCATCCCTTGCGGGAGTCAAACCGGCAACCTTGTGGTTGAGAGTCCACACTCCAACCAACTGAGCCATCTGGCCACCCGGGAGCTGAGTGGCAGCTCACTGACTTCATCCTAGTTGCGGAGGGCGCAGCTCGCTGGTCCATGTGGGAAACAAACCGGCAGCCCCGTTGTTGCCCAGAGCTCACTCTCTAACCAGCTGAGCCACGCATCTGCCCAAGCTAGTGTCTATTAAAACGACACCTTTCTTTCAACTTTTTGTGGGGCTGAACTTTTTCAAAATAAAAGTTGTGGAAAAGATAAGTCCTGCGTCCAGTCACTGGTCACGCCCTCCATTGCTTCCGCCCTGATCCTCACCACCGCCTTTGCTCACCTGCACTCCTCCTTGCTCGTGCTGGCTTCCTCCTTCCCCTACAGTCTAGTCTCAAAGAGCTGCCAAAGGGAATGTTCTAAGGCTTAAATCAGAACTTGCCATTCCCTTGCCTAAAGCTCTCCCTGACTCCTGAAGCAAAATCTAAATTCCTTACCGAGGTCTCTAAGGCCTTCCAAGGTCTGGCCCTCTCTGCCTTCCATCCTCTCCTCTTGCCCCTTGCCCACTCACTCTACTCCAGCCCCAGGGCCTTTGCACAGGCCGTTCTTGATGTCTGAACACTTTTACCCTAGGTTTTCACCTGGATTTCTTGTAGTTCACACTTTGATAAGCCCTCCTTGCCCCCTTATATAGATGTCTTCCCCAATCTCCTCCAGTCACCAACTTCACTTTCTTCTTAGTGCTTATTTGTTTGTTGTCTCTCTTCCTTGCTAGAATGTAACATGCTCAAAGTGGAGACTTTGTCTATTCAGCACTGTATCCTTAGCACTGAGAGCAAAGCCTAACACATAGTAGGCGCATAATAAATACTTATTGAATAAAATGATGTAGATGTTCACTGATACAGACACATATACATAGATGTGCTTGCACATACAAATGCACACTCACGCAGAGGAACACACACATGTTTATGTGATACATGCAGAGAAACAGTCACATAGAAACATTCATGAACAGACCTGCAATAATAGTTTTAGAGACACACATACATTCACACTCAAATGGGACATACAAAGACAGATACACTCACACAATAATACACACTTATCTTTAGATATATATCCATTAATCCATATACATTCAAACATTGACATGTTGATATACACAGACGCAAACATACTTACACAGTCACACACACACACCATTACAGATATTCAGGCTCAAGGGCATAAATGCACATCTACCACACTCTTGCACGTGTGTGTGCCTGCACACACTGTGCCTTTGCCTGACCTAGGCTTTCACATCTTGGCTAAATCTGGCTTAGGCACTGCTGGGTCATCTGCAGCCCTTGGCCAGGAGAGCCCCAAGCCTCCTGGCAATGCTCCCCTCCCAGGACAGCTCATCTGGGAGAGGATGGGGGCTGCTGGCAGGTGGCCCCTGATTTAAGACTGCTCCAAGGCCGCTGTTTGGAGCAGCAATGTCATAGAGCCCATTAACTGGGCAGAGCTGTAAAATATGCCTGGCTCGGCACCCGCTGCTCTGGCCACCTTCGCCTCTGCGGTCACCCTGCCTCGTGGGGCAGCCCCTGAATACCAAAGGCGGTGGCTTCTCATAGCCACACACTAAGGAGACAAGGGCAGCAGGGAAAGCCCTCAGGGCTCCTGAGGTGTCTACCCAGCCATCTGGGAGGGGGTAAGCCTGTGGGGTGGGGGTCCTATGGTGGTGATCCTCAGCAATTGGAGGCAGACTGCCATACCAAGTAGAACAAGCAGAGACTGGTCGGGAGAGGGCTCTGGCTACCAGGGAAGGGACTAAGAGGGCACCTGACCTCCCAGGGGGGCTCAGCTGGTGCTGGGCACACTCAATGCCCAACCCTGGGTAGCAGACCAGCCCCAGAACCCGGTAGCTAGTGCAGCCCAGGTCGTTCATGGCAGCCTGCCCAGCCTACATAGGACTCCAGTCTGAGCTCATGAAGTCTTCAGGGGGCTAGATGTCTCCATCCCCCTACACATCCATGGGCGAGACCCTGAGGAAACCTGTGGCTAGCCTCTAGGCAGCCTCCTGTTCAAATGGAGCCTTTGGGTGACACCCTTTCCTGGGCTCAGGAAGTGGAGGGGAAGGTCCCCATGGTGTCCCAATGATATATTCCAAAGCCTAGAAACTGGAGAGGACAGAGTTTGTTCAGGAACCCTATGACATAGCTGTGAACAGGGGCCAACACAGTGGAGGGCCGAGGTGGGAGGGGACTGTCGTATGCAGGACACTGAGTTGGGCAGCTGACATACCTCATATCCTTTTGTCCTCACCTGGTGAGGGAGACACTCCCCATCCCATTTTACAGACAAGAAAACTGAGCCTCGGAGTGAAGCCACCTGCTCAAGTCCTCACAAAGGGCTCTAACCCTATGTAGAAAGGCTTCAGAATGTGATAGGGAGCAGCCTGAGGTACTTCAAGGGTAATTTCCATCCTTGTCTTCAAGCCCGGGAAGGTTCTGAAGTTCCCAGAAAAGATGAGACCCTGGGGAGTTGGACCAAGGGCCCAGCGCTGCCTCCCCTGCAGCCTGTGATTAATGCCTGACAGTCCTTCCACTTGCAGGGAACTCATCAGACTAATATTTCCTGATGTGAACTCCGTGTCGCCCTAGAATGAGAAATCCCAGCCTCCTCATGTTCCGGGCCCCAGATGGATGGGCTCCCGTCCTGGGCGTGTGAATGATGCAGCCGGTGTCTGCAGAGAGAGGTCGATAAAGGCCCTTCATCAGCAGAACTGCAGCCTCTCGGGGCAGGCTAGCAGGCCCTGGTTCCCCTCGCCACACTGCTCCCCAGGCTTGACCCTGGGCTGCCTATAGGAGACAGAGACAAGGTCAATGCCCAGCAGATGGGGAGAGAGGGCCCCATGAAGGGAGGACAGGCCTTCTCCAGAGAAGTCAGGGTCCTTGGGCATCAGAGGGAAGGGGCCTTGATTTTGAAGCTCCAGTGAGCCCAAGGGGGGCTTAAGCATGTAGCCCAAAGCTATAAGCAAATGCCCACTTAAGGCAACGTAGGACCTCTGAGGCTGTGTGGAAGATGCTGGAACCAAGTGGTTCTAGGAATAGAAACACCAGTGGTTGTTGCCATAGTAAGATAAAAATATAAATAATAACCAGTACCATTTACTGAGTGCTTACCATGTGCCAGGCATGGCGCCAAATAGTGATATGCATTTTTGCATTCAGTCCTCACAGAGCCCTATGGAGTAAGGTGATATTATCCCATTTTACAGATGAGAAAAGTGAGGCCAACAGCAGTTAAATGGTACTCTAAATAGAGGAGTCAGCATTCAACTCTAAATTTCCCTACCTTCAAACCTGTGCTTTTAGCCATTCATCATCCAAGCATTCCATTGATATTTGTAAAATGGTGTCTTTGTGGCAGGCATTGAGAGAGTCCGGGGACTACACAAGACAGGCACCATTCCAGCCCTCACAGAGCTCACAGTCTTGTGGGGAACTGACATCAAACAGGGCAACTATGATGCCTCGGCGAGAATGTGGGTGGAGACAGGTGCTCAAGGAAGGTCTTGCCAAGAGGAGGGGGAGTATCTTGTCTTGCCCTTACACAGAGAGACACCAGTCCACTCCCAGGTGGGGGCAGGGCACGGGGAGGGTGAGTAGTATCTTGAGGACAAGTCCTTCTTGATGTGGCCAAAGATGGAAAGAACACAAGGCTGAAGGTCAAAGTATTGAAGGCCAAAGGCAGAGCAAAGAGAGTGGCCCCCTGCGCAGCATTAACAGAAGATGGGGTCAGGATGTGGATGTGGGTGGAAAGGAAGTGACCGGAAGGAAATAAGGGGCCTCCTGTGTGAGAAAGGCAGCTCTATGATCTAAGTTATATGCTACCTGGCTGAGTGGCAGGTTGGACTGGCTTAAAGGTGGAGATTGATAAGGACAGCTGTCCTCACCTGAGAGGGATATCTCCTCCTGACGGTGTCCTTCAACAACGGAAGACACTGAGAGTCAGGTACACAGCAGCACCAAGATGACAGGTTCACGGGCGGTCCCCAGCCAGCAGCCAAAAAGTCAGGGAGCAGTTGTGACTTTGGGGGATGGGAGCTGGCATGGGTTATGCCAGGGGTTCAAGCCCCAGCCAATAAGAGTGGCTTCAGGACAAAATTCAAGGTCCAGCAGGAAAGAGGAGGCCGAAGGTGGTGGCCAAATCTGAATGCAAAGCCCGAGCCAGAGCTCTGAGCAGTAAGAGTAATACTGCAGGCTACCTGTTGGTGGCGCTGTAGCCACTGACCTCTTCACGCCGGATGGGAGAATGGGGAGCTCCAGTTGGGAAGGGCAGGAAGGCAGAGCCACCCCACGCCTCTGAGTGCCAGGGGCTGGGAGGACGGAGAGGGAAGCAGCCTCCGCCCTGGCTGCAGAGAGCTTGCCTCCCTCTGCATTTTGCTAGCGGTTTGGCCCCAGGACTTCAGCTTGTTGCATGTAAATTTGGGGCCCATCAGACCCTCTCACCCCCACCTTCCCTGAACCCCTCCCACATGGCTCCACCCAGTTTCTAAATATGCCCTGAGCTTGACCCTCAATTCAACCTTGACCCTAACCAAGTCCCTCACCCCCATTCCTGAACCTCACCCCAATCCTGAAATTTATTCCATCTCTGAGTCTCAGCTCCTCCCTGACCTTCACTCCCTCCTCATCCTACCGCCGTCCTGAGCCTCAGCTTCCCCCATTAGGTTAGCGCAACTTTGACTCCTAACCCACCCAGGCCGTCTCATACCCATCCCAGATTCTTCTCCCCTCCTTCCCTGAATGCTGCCTCTGATCTGGGGCCAAGATCCCGTGGGGAGTTCCAGGAAGAGAGATGAGGGTATCTGTTGCTCATATTCCTTATAAATTATTTTCAAACTGAAAGGTTCCTGTTTTCTTTGGGGGCCAAAAAAGGGGGAATTTCAAAATGCCCTCATTAAAATGCCATGTACAAAATCCATCCATAATTTGAGACATCAGAATAATGGTCCCCCTTGTGAGAGGAGGGAGGACGCAGGGTCCATCAGGGGCTTCTGTTCTGTTTCCTGACCTGGGTGTTGGGTACGTGGGTGTATTCAGTTGGTGAAGATAAATCAGGTGATATGATTTGTGCACTTTCCTGTATCCGTGTTACACTTCATAGAAAGTTTTCAAAAATACTCTGTAGTCTGGATGCTTCAGGCTCTCAGGACAATGGAACTGGCCACAGGGTCTCTGTATCTGGTTCTCAGTGTTTCCCAGATAAGCTTTCACCCCAATGGGACACTGACAAGAAGCCCCTCCCCCATATACCCCAGCGTCCACTGGGACTGCCTTGGTGCCAGCTGCCTTTCCTACCCTAACAGCTGTATTTTTCAGGTACAATATGACAGGCTCAATCTATTCCTGTTATATATTTCCCAGTAAATGGACAAGGTGAAAACAGTGTCAGTTCAAATCACTATCATGACACTTAATTCTGATTTACTGTACCTTTTGCTGCAATCTTGAAAGTGCCTGCGCCCGTGCGGAGCTGGATTGCCCAGCTAGGCCCCACGGGGTCGATGTTAAGATCAGCTTCAATAAAAGAATTTAGGGCAAGGTGGCCCCCGGTGGGCAGGGGGCAAACCAGGGCCCAGAGGACGAGCCAGCAGAGACGCTGAAGCTGCAGCTCTCCCACGCCTCCCTCCCTGCGACTCTTTGTCCCCTTCCCTGTTTGCAGCAGCTGGGAAATTTATGGAGGCTCCATAAACGGGTTTTACAGACAGCTGTTAGAGCGTGCGGAGCAAGGCTTGGCTGTCGGGGGACCTAGTCGCAGGCTTACAGCCAAGACACTTAAATATTATGGCCCCACATATATAAAAAGTGTGCTGTGCACGTCCTCTGCTCCCTCCCTCCTCTTGACCCAGGAGCATGGGCTATGGCCAGAGAATAGCAGTGCTTCCAGTTGCTGGCTTGCCAGAGACAAAATGCCTGCAACCCCTTGCTTCAGCTCCTGCAACCAAGGCCAGGAGACTCTGGCTGGGCTGGCAGCATGGATGCAGCGGGGAGACGCATCCAAACAGCAGTGCCAGGCGTGCACTGGCCGCCTCCTCCCCTGCACTCCTGGGCCACTGTGCCAGGTTCAGCTTACTACTTTCTTTTAGCCTCAGGGCCTGGCTCCAGCTGTTTTCTCTGCTGTGAAAGCTGTCCCCACCCCCACACCTCTTTTCTTGCCCTGGCCAGTTCCTACCTATCCTTCCAGAACTCAACTGAAATATTGCTTCCTCAGAGGTATCCGCCCCCCCCCCCCATCCTCTAGAGGCAGATCCCCTGTTATAAATGCTCACATCCCCCCGGACTTTTTCATAACATTTATAACAATTGTAATTAAATAATTATTGATGTCATTATCTGTTTAATGTCTATCTTCCCCACTGGACAATAAACTCTGTGAAAGCAGAGACTCAATTTAAATGTATCCCTAGTGCTTTACGCTGGGCCTGGCACTCAATAAACATTGAATGAATGAATGAATGAACGAATGAGCAAACGAACGAAGATTCAGAGATGAATCCCACGCAACCCTCAGACATAGCACAAGGCAAAATGTGCTCAGATCCTAAGTACAGGAGAAAGGTTTGTGGGTGCTCAGTAAAGAGAAGCACTTCAATAAGGGGAAATCAGGGAAGTCTTCCAGGAAAGGAGCCATCAGTACAGTAAAGTGCTTTCATTCAGAAGTGCCAGCCTTCAAGCTTAAGGTGTGAGTCAGAGGGCTAGTCCCTTACTCTCATTGAGCCTCAGCTTCCCTATCTTTAAAATGGGGCTAATGATGGTGCCTACATCATATGGTTGTTACGAAGGTTAAATATACTTAGCACAGCACATGTAATAAGTGTTCCTTAAGCTGCATTACCGCTGTCACTAAAACTTGGTGATTCCGGGCAAAGGGAGCAGCATGTGTACAGATACCTTGTTTCCCCGAAAATAAGACTAGGTCTTATGTTAATTTTTGCTCCAAAAGACACATTAGGGCTTACGTTCAGGGGATGTCATCCTGAAAAACCATGCTCGGGCTTTTTTTCTGGTTAGGTCTTATTTTCGGCGAAACACAGTATTTATGAGAGACAAAATGCATTCCCTTGATGCCCTGTTGCCTCAGAAGCCATGTTTTGTATCTTATAATCTTAGCCTGAGCTAGTTGACCAGGGGAGAATGTCTGGCCCAATCACTGGGGAGAGCCAATCATAGGCTGGCCAGTGACCTATGACCTATGCCTGGGCCAATTAGTTTTCCTCTCTTGGGTGTTTGATTGAAAAAACATGGGAAAACTTGGCAGGAGAGCTGAAGCTCAGTGTTCCATGATGGAAATACCATTGCACAACAAAGTGGAAATTATAACTAAGCACAAGGAATCAGAGAGATGCCTCAGATGCCTCAGCTCCCAGCCTTTCTGTAGCCTGATGGTAGAAGGTTTTAATTTTTTTTTTTTGGTCTTTTTGAGAGAGCAATACAGGCATACCTCATTTTATTGCACTTTGCTTTATTGCACTTCCCAAATACTGCGTTTTTCACAAAGTGAAGGTTTGTGACAAACCTGCCTCAAGTAAGTCTATCTACGCTGTTACTCCAATAGGCTCAGATGATGGTTAGCATTTTTTAGTAATAAAGTGTTTTTTAATTAAGGTATGTACGTTTTTTAGACATAATGCTATTGCACACTTAATAGGCTACACAATAGTGTAAATATAACTTTTACACGCACTGGGAAACCAAAAAATTCATGTGACTCACTTTATTGCGGTATTTGCTTTGTTACAGTGGTCTGGAACTGACCCTGCAGTATCTCCTAGGTATGACTATATAGCAGTGCAATTAAATGTGACTTCTCACTCAAAGACATTGTTAGCTGTGTGACCTTGGACAAAATACTTAACCTCTCTGAGCTTCAATTTGCTTTATAAAATAGAGATCATAAACACTTTTATCTTAGAAAGTTGTGTGGATTCAGTGAGATAATTAGCCGATTACATTATTGTTCACTGATAGCTTCCTTGTTAAGAACAATTGTAGCCACCATCTCTTGGGGTTAAGCCTTAACCCCACCTTTGAGCCTCCAATCATTCGTGGAAAGAAAAAAGGCTGAGAAATCTGCTCAACCCCCAACTCTCCAATGTTCTTATCATATGTGGAAAAGGATAGGTTGTGTCATATGAAATTACCAATATTCAACTCAATGTTTTATGGATATTCTGGTCCATAAAAGTGGATTTCCAGATGGTTCAGTCTTAGAAAAGGAAAGAGCCATGAGCCACAGAGAGTACTGGACTGGGGCATTCCTCCCAGAAGATGGAATTGAAGCCCAGTCAAGGAACATTCCCCATGTCTGGGGAATGGACCTCTTGAAATGTGTGTCCAGAATGATTTTAGCATCTACAGAGTTGTGATTGCCAGGTGTCTCCTATTCGTGTCCTTTCACAATGAAAGTGTTTAACTACAATTGCCTCATCTCATTTCACCATAGTGTATTGGGCCTATGGGTGGGAGGTTGCTGGCTTTATTGGTTCATAGATCTCTGAATTAAAATGGAACCAGTTTGCCGTTTTCTATGAGAAGAGAAATTTCTGTAGCATCCAGAAATCTTGGACTTTGAACTTGAACAGTGAATGGATGGGACTTCGGGTTGTTTGCCGAGAGGTGAACAGGTTCTACATGTAGGCGACAGAGGGAATTGAATATGTGGTGAACAGAAGGGTCAAGACTGTGGTAGATAATTGTATTGGTCACTAATGCCCCAGCCCCAGTCTTGGCCATGCAACTTACTTTGGCCAATGAAATGTGGAAACGAGTGACGTGTCTCTCTAGGCAAAAACTCTTAAGAGCTACTTTGTGCTTTGCCGCACTCTTTCCTGCTGAAAAAATGACCACAACCTACAATGTTCCAGACAGAAAATGTTCCAGAAGTCTGGGTCCTGGAAGAAAGAAAAAATGCTGCCAAGCCATAGCCATCATGCCCTGGACAGGGAGCATGAGTGAGAAATAGACTTCGGCAGATGTAAGACCCTGGAATTTGGGAGTTGTTTGTTACTGCAGCCTACCCTGGCTTATCCTGACTGATAAGATGCTATGCAAATAGCTTAGCACAGAGCCTGGCTCAGAATAAGTACCATCATTATTTTTTTCCTGTCTCTTGAACACCAGAATCATATTCAAAGGACTGGAGGCAGAAAGTATGGTTTTGGTTTGGTAAAGAATTCAATGTAAATGGAATGACGTTTACATGAAGGGGCGGAGTACACAATAAAAGTGAAAAAAGGAGGCCAGATCATAATGAACTTGGACTAGAAGCCATATGTCTGGCTTAACCAGCATAGAGGGTACAAAATAAAGTCACCTTTAACATGCAGTGACTCTAAGACCCCATCTCCCCATAGAAGAAAGAGTATCTTTCTTCTCTTTTCGTAGCACCTGCTCCCTAAGTCTTTCCCCCTCACTCCAAGTTAGGTCTGAGATCCTCTGTAAAAGTCTATTGAAGTTACTGTCTCAGAAACAGGATCAGAAAGTCTAATCTGTCCACCAGAGGGAGGGCCTGTGTTCCTGCTTACTAGTTTCTCTGCCTCACAGTGTCACAGCTGAAAACAGACTGGCCAAAAGCAAGCAGCATAAAAGAGACAATTGATAGATCTCACTATTCTAAAATGTAAAACTTCTAAACGACAACAGACGCCATAAACAAGCGAAAAACAAGCGATAGCCTGGGAGAAAATATTTGCAATTTATATAACAGATAAGAGATTAGCATCCAGAATATATAAAGAATTCTAACAAATCAATAAGAAAAAGACAAATGGCCCAGTAGAACACTCAGCAAATAATAAAATCAGTCAATTTATGGAAAAGGAAATTCAAATGGCCAATAAACTTGAGGAATGTTCAATTTCACTAGTAATCAAGGAAATAAAACATTAAACTACCATGAACTATATTTCACTCATAGATTGGCACACGCGAAAAACTAAAATTTGATATTGAATGTTAGTGAGGTCTGTGAACATAGGGACTCTTGAATATTGCCAGTAACAATGCAAATCGGCACAACCACTTTGAAAGACAAGTCCCCTTGCTAGTATCTCCCCTGGAAAAAATGTTTGCACATGTGCACACAGAGGCCTGTGTGACGATGTGTATGGCAGTCTTGTTCGGAAGAGTGAAAACATGGCGAAAACCTAAATGTCCATCAGCAGGGGATTCACTCCATAAACCATAGCATAGCCATGCTATGAGTACGAAGTAACTCTTTAAAAGAATGAGACAAATCCATGACATACCATGAAGACACATTGTTGGGTGAATTAAACAAGTGGCAAAAAAGCAGGAGGACACTTCTTATGTAGAGAAGAGAAACAGAAACATACACAATCATTTTTTTAAATTATAGACATAAATGTATAAAATATGCACATACATGTATAAAAATATTCGAAGGGATCATTCAAAGAGGATTAAGAGTAGCAACCTCTGAGACTGCAAGAAAGGACCCTGTGTGGTGGTGGTGGTAGGAAGGTGGTAGGTAAGTGGGAGTTTGGGACAGGAGATGGGTGAGTGACTCTGGGCCTGAGATATCTGTGGACATTCAGATGCAAGCGTCCTGCAGACAGCGGGGTGAATACATCTGGAACTCAGAAGCAAGGTCTGGGCCACAGGTAAAGATGGGGGGATTACAAATGGTATTTGAAGTGACTGGATTACAGGGAAGTCTGTCATGAGAAGACTAAGACACTCTCAGCTCTCCTCAAAACAGGCAGAGAATATGTCCTTATAACCCCGGCATCCTGAAATTAGGTCAGCTGAAAAGACAGACTTCCAGGTACTGAGCAATCTCTGACACAGGGCACAGAACTAGATCAGATCTGGGAAGCACTGGCCGGGGAGGGGCCCCTGGGGGGGCCATACTCTTTCGGAGAGGGAACAGCTGAGTCCCAGGGAGGAGAAGCTGTGAACCAAGGCTGTTGTGGGCGCCACAGCATGGGCAGGCCAGGCAGGGCTGGATTCACAGGCAGGTGACCCTGCAGCCACACGCACACTCAGGAGAGCTTGGGTTAGTGCTTTGCTGTTCTCATTTTGAAATTCTTAATAATTTTATCTTTTTTTTTTTTAAGCTGAGGTACAATTAACATACGATGTTATGTTAGTTTCAGGTGTACAGCATAATGATTGTGTATTTGAATATATAATTGTATCTTTGAACTTGTGTTTTGTAGGTGAAGTCCACTGGGTCAGTGGAGCATGCCTGTGAGCAGGGGAGACCTGCACAATGTTAGTCCACTGTTCCTTGCCTCCCCATTGGCACATCAGCTTTGCGATGCCCCACAAGCATCGAATTCCAGGGGACCCGCAAGTACGGAAGCCAAGTGAGACTCAAAGCAATTAGAAGGTAAGTGTGTTATTTTTATGGCTAAGTGGGGTGCCCACAGCCAAGGGGCCACACTTCCCCTTCCAATAAGAATTTTTCTTGGAACATAGAAAGAAGGCAATGGTGTTCTAAGAAACATGAGCTACCGTGCACCCCTATTGTAGTCTTTCTTCTTCAGGCGACTTCCCTGTATCAGCCAGGCACTCAAGTTGAAAACCATGACATAGGAGGAAAGGGAAAGACAGAGCAAGCATAGTTCCTTCATCTCTCCGTCCTTATAGTCATCGGGAAGCTACAGGTGGACGTGGTAGGAGAACGTGCAAATATCAGGAAGTGGGGGAAACAAAAACGGTGGAGGTAGTTCTGTGCAGCATTCCTTACCGTTCTGGAAAGAATGAAATATGTGCGAAATATGTGTCTGTGTGAAATTTTGTTAACTCTGCATACAAGTTAAATGCTCTTATATTTGCATTGAAAAGTGGCATTGCAAAGTATAAAGTAAAACTCACGCTACTAAATTAAAATTGTATTTTCTTAGAGTGGCATTAAATAGCAAATAATATGTTATCATAAGTTGAGAGGGAGACCACTGAAGAAAGGAAAAAAAATTTTACATTTTAATACTTTATATTGCCTTTCCCCCTGCTTTTTGAACAAGGGGCCTATGTTTTCCTTTTGTCTGGGCCCTGCAAAGTCTGTTGCCAGCCTTGAGTACAGGCTTTCATCTAGAACTTCAAGACCCAAGAAAATTCTGTGGCCTTGGGAAAGCATTTTGGCTCACTTTCTTCTCCGCCAGGTGTTTGACCTTTTCTGTAATTTGGCCCTGTCTCTGCTCCTGGTGTCAGATTGCTCCATGGTTCAGAGCTAGGCTTGAGCCAGGCTACTTTGGTTCAAGTGTCAGCTCTGCTTTTGCTGGCTGTGTGATCTCACACAAATTACTTGACCTGTCTGTGCCCCAGTTTTGCCATCTCTTGAATGGAGATTTTGATCACAGTACCTACCTCAAAGGGTAGTTGAGTTTATACCAGCAAAGTGTTTGTTGGACAGCTCTGGTAACCTACCATTGGGACCGAATATGTGTGAGCCATTATCATTATCGCATTTTCCACAATTTCACTGTCCAGTAGAAGAAGTCCCTGGGGACCCTCTCCTCTTGCATCGTGGTGATGCTGGAAGACTGGCCGAAACTCAGTCTCTGTGCTGAGGAAGGGGCCATGGGGAGTCGGGCTCAGCAGCTTCGGGTCTGTGCACATGGGGTGTGCTGACTCGGGAACCGTGTGCGAAGGCTGTGAAGGGGGCGTGTGTGGCAGAACTTTGAGCAGGGCAGGTGTCCCTTGGGCTCCAAGTCTGTATGAGCCTGCTAGCGCTGCCATCCCACGTACCGCAGATTAGGGGGCTTCCACAACAGAAATGTGTTTTCTCACAGTTCTGGAAGCTGCAAGTCCGAGCTCCAGTTGAAGGCAGGGTTGGTTTCTTCGGAGACGTCTCTCCTTAGCGTGTAGATGACTTTCATCTCCCTGTGTCTTCACATGGTCTTCCCTCTGTGTGTGTCTGTGACCTATTCTCTTCTTATAAAGACACCAGTTGTACTGGATTAGGGCCCACTCACATGACCTCATCTTACCTTACTCACCCCTTTAAAGACTCTATCTCCAAAGACAGTCACATTCTGAGACACTGGGAGTTAGGACTTCAACATGTGAATTTGGGGGGACACAGTTCAGCCCACAACAACGCCTGTGAGTGCGCAGCTGTGCTGTGAGTCCCTGTGACCATGTGATCGCACACCTGTGTTTCTGTGTCAGTGTCTGTGCCTTTGGGCACTTTGAGAGTCTAACCTTTGGGGACTTTGTCCCTGTAAGTGAGCCTCAGGCTGGGACTCCTGGGTCTTGGTAGGCCTGTGTTCCTGAGACCTCGGCAGTGTTCTGTGTCAGCATGACTGTAATGTGAGTGTGTCTAAATTAGTCTGTAATCCAGGACGTCGTAGGTCTGGGAGACTGGGGGCCTGTAGGACCGGGCTCTGCTCACCTCCAGGTCTCTGGGCATGTGGGTCCTGTTGTGTTTGTCTGTAAATCTGAAACCTGATCAGGCATGTGGCTGGAAGTGGGATTTGAAAGGAGAGGGGAAGGATCCTGTTAATTTGAGATTTGAAAGAAGACAGTGTGTTTACAAAAGCGAAAGAACAGCGGGTTAAACATATGTTGGTGATGACGGTGAGAGGACAGCAGCTGAGGCTGGGCTGGCTTCAGTGTGGATGCTGTGGCATGTTGGTGTCTTTAAAACTGTCACACAATCAGATACAGAAGCAAAACAATGGGACTGAGCAGAATCCGCAGTGGGGGCAGGGAGAGGAGGAAGCAGAAGGGCCTGGGAGGTGGTGTCATCATGAAAGCCGCTTTGTCTCAGCCCCATCTGAGCACACAGCCAGCCCCTCAGACACTGAACTTCCTCTCGCTCACCACCCACTTCTTTCCAGCTGAAACAAATGTGCGCCCTGAACCCTGGAGCAGTGAGGCAGAGGTGACCCGCACACCCAGAGCCACCACTCAGGCGGGGCTCAGTGCTTTTCATGCATTTTCTCTATTCCTCCCTCGAGCCTGGAAGAAGATTGTTATTAGCCCCAGCTAAGAGTTGAGGAAACTGAGACATAGAGAGACTCAGGGCCTTGGTCAAGGCTATAGCACCCGGGATTTGAACTGAGGTCTGTCTGATTGCTCTCAGGATTCTTGGGATGGTGTTCGGTTAAAAAAACAATGAATGAATGAATGAATGAATGAATGAATGAATGAATGAATGAAATCATAAAATACTTCCTGTGCTTTGAGGGAGAATCTGTGTTCAGGCCCTAGTTACCTTGAAGGGCGGTAGCTAACCTTTACTTTCTTAATCACACCCATCAGCCTTGTGATAAATGGGGTTGATCACTTGGATTGATTCTTTTTGGAAAATCAGTGGTAGTTGAGAGACAGTGGACACTGATGACTTCTCACCCAGGGAGCAGACTTTTTCTTGGGGAAAAATGGAAAAGGGATGGTCAGAACAGATTCTTTTGTCCCCCACCCTTCCTCCAACACACAGACACTAAGTGTCAGCATTGGTTTGGCTCAGCTATGGACCTGGGTTTGAATATCAGCTCTGCCCCACGCTAGCCTGTCCATTTTCCTTCTTCTCCTGTTCTTGTTTTCTGTATTCATTCCACCCCTTATTTCATTGAACAGGCTTGAATGCACAGCAGTTTCAGGTTGTTCTTTTATCTCCAGGTCTTAGGGTACAAGTGGCCCCCTTGGATATATACCCATGAGGTCTTTCTCTTGGTGGCTTGTTTCCTTGTGTGCTTTGTCCTTATTGTCCATAAACTCATAATAAGCAGGGCTTGTTTCCCCTGGGGGGGTCCCACATGTCCCTGGTTGTATCTATGGAGCAGTCTGAAGCTGGCCTCCGCTGGAGATCCCAAGGTCTTTCTCTGGTCCCAGATGAGGTTGCTTATTAATGTCCCAGGATCCGTCTCCATGACGCCAGGCTTCACACCAGAACACAGTGCAGCCCTATGTTTGGGACCTCTTTTCTTTCCCACTCTTGGCCTAGGTGCGTGGCAAGTCTTTCTGCCTCTTTCGCAGACCAGTGAGCAGCATTCCCCACCATAAGTTTTGATAGGTAGAGTTTCCGTCTTCATTTATTTGTAAGTATGGTACTTTCTAATTTCCATGACGATGTCTTCTTGAATTCACCATAATCTGGAGATGAGTTTGTAACTAGCTCCTTTGTTTCTCTCCAATTTCTCTGTTTGCCCTATTTTCTTACCTAAGTCATGCTGTGTAGCCTTATTTGCAGGCTGATTCTTCCACCACAGATTTCTTTGAGGGTAAAAGTCCCCTTCAAATTGTGGTTTTGGCTCCAGTCTACAAGTCTTTATAAGGAATGTTTTCTAACTCAAGCATTCCAATGGCCATTGCAATTTTGTCTTTGACCCTTCATTGATTTACAAGTGCTTTGTTTACTTTCCAAGGTTTCCCTTTTCTTCTTTACCTTTCGTCAGTCCTAACAGACTTTTGGAGTAGATACTAATTAGACAGGACAACTAGAGGTGTCTAGAGATGGTTTATTGAAGTTGAATGCTTAAGTAAAACGACAGTGCCCAATGGTCAGGACACAGGCAGGGAATCAGGTGGCCATGTCAAACCCCTGCTCCAGGCCTGACTTAGCCATGTCACTTTGATGTTCCAGCTTTGCTAAAGGTCTTGGGGCCTCTGGCTGCTCAGGGGTAAACGGTGGCTCGAGAGCCCTGGGCTGAGTTGTTCTGGTGCCTCTTTCTCTCAGCAAGCACCTCTCTGGGCTGGAGGCTGTGTGCACATAGCTCATTCCAGTCCATTGCACTCACAAGACCCAATGTGGCCCCTGCCCAGGGAGCCCCTCAACCTCAGATCCTGCTCACCTTCCCAAGATTGAATTCTCTTTGTCTGGTTCCTGGGGCTTCTTCTTTCTCGGCTTTGAATTCAGCTATGCATTTACATATTTTGGTTATATTTTATATAGTATTTTAATGTGTGTAGAGTAGGAGAGGGGATTTCCCATATTGGCTCAATGTACCACAGTAACTAGAAGTTTCTGGCACAATTAGCTATATACCTTTGAGCAAGACACTTAACTTCTCTGAACCTGTGTCTTCATCTCTAAAGTAAGTAGGTCCTATAATAGGAACATCTACAAATAGGTTGTTGTAAGGATTATGTGAGACAGGCACATGAAGAGTTTAGCAGACATGGTGCCTGGAACATAGTAGGTGTTCAATAAGTGACAGATGGTATCATTTCTGATCCTATTTTACATATAAAGATGGGTTCAGAGAGATTAAGTAACTTGCCTAAAGTCACACAGCTGATCAGTGGAATAAACCCCAGATGTTTAAGTCTTCCCAGCCCATGAATCAGACGTGTGAGTGAGAAGGTCTTTAGAATCACCTAGGCCTCAGTCACCACCTGAATCTCCCTCATGAGACATCCCAAGTGAGAACTGCCTAGCAAAACCCAGTCAACCTCCAGATCTGTGAGCAGACTAAACAGTTGCAGTTATTGTAAGTCACTGTTTTGGGAAGGAAGAAATAACAGGAACACTGTCCCATTGCATACTTGGTACAGTTAACTCCTTGGGCAGACAGAGGAGGCAGCGCTGCACCATTTTGTTCATTCATCCATTTACTCAACAAACATGTATCTATTGAGCCCTGATTGTGCCCCAGGCTCTTTGCTAGGCACTGGGGATTCTGTGGTAAACAAGACGGGCACGATAGGGAACAAACAAACAAACAATTAACTGAAAAAGAAAATACCAGGTAGTGATAAATGCTGGGATGAAAATGAAACATGATGAGACAGGGTGACAAATGGAGGCTTTTCAACTCAGGTCATGGGGGAAGGTTTCTCTGAGTCATTTCAGTTGAGATGAATGTCAAGAGCGAGTAAGACCTGACAGCTGAGTATGGCGGGCAGAAAGAATTGCCAGTGGAAATGCCCTATAGTGGGAGAGAGCTTGGTGCGTTTGGGAGTGAGCTTGGTCCTTCAAAGGCTGGTGTGGCTGGAGCAGAGTGAGTATGGGAGCAAGAGACAAAAGAGGCACGCCAAGAGGTAGGCAGGGGCGCAACAGGCAAGGCTTCAGAGGCCAAGGAAAAGATTTTGGCTCTTTTTCTGAATGCAATGGGATGGCATGGTGGGTATTTTAGCAAGGTGGTGTGTCAGTCAGAATAGGATAGGCTATGCTGCAGTAACAAATAAGTACTCAAATTTCAGTGGCTTTCCATAATAAAAGTTTATTTCTTTTCTCTCTTACATAACTATCTATTCTGTGTCTGGAGGACTTCCTCTAAATGGCAACTCAGGAACTCAGAATGCCTCCATCTTGTAGCTCCATCATCTTGTAGCTTCAAGGTCACCCTGATGGCATCTCCCTAGGAACAGGTAGAAGAAGAGGAGAGAACGGGGAAGGCACACCATTTACTTATCCACCTTAGCCAGGAAGTAATACAGATCACCCTGCTCACATCCCATTGGCCACAGCTAGTCACATGGCCAAGCTAATCCGAGAGGCTTGGAAATGTAAAGGAGCACACACGTACATTGCAGAGCCCCAGAAGTCTCTACCACAGATAGTAATAGATTCTGATTTATATTTCAAATTGGCACCCTGGTTACTGTGTGAAAAACGTGCATCATGAGAGCAGTGGGAGTCCCAGCTTTGACGAGGCTCTGAAATTGTAACCCAACTCCTTCCCCTTTTGAAGTTGTCACTTGTGGCCGTAAGTGCTATGCAAAATTTACCTCCTGGAACAAAATACACTGAAAGTGGTATCCTGAAGGGATGTTCAGGTCAAGGCTGGAGTTAAGAGTTCAAAACCAAATGTTTAATCAGGGAGGCCCTGATTCCCAGCCTTCGGAATTGGTGAATTTCCACAATAATTTGGAAACCAAGAAAGAGCTATTTGTGTCTCAGAAGTCCATACTGGCATCAGCATTTCATAAAATAATGGGCATCTTAATATTTATAAGTCAGAAGGAAATAATAGCACAACAAAGAACATTCCTTTCATAGAAAAGAGAGTTGGTCACTTTATACAGATCACACACACGGAAACATGGCCAACACGCAAGCACAGACACACTAGCTGGGTATACACACACACTGTGTGTTGTTTGGCTTCCTGGAATTGCCCATGCAAATCTTTTATCATTAAATAAGTGAGTCTGTGCCATGACCCACTGTGGACCTATTATTCAGAGTTGCCTGTATAAGAAGCTGCTTGAGGCAAATTACCACTTTTCATTCAAAGAACACCCTTGAAGCTTTCAGTTTGGGACTCACATTTGAAATCACTGCTAATCTTCTCTTAGTGTGATATCTTAATGCTCACATCATGTCCCTCTCAACTGATGGCCATACAAGCAATCTTTTGTAATAACTGCTTACCTGTTTGAGGTGTCTTTCCCTTCAGAGCCCCTCAGATGAATCTTGTGCTCATCGTGTAGCTTGCATTTTAAGCCAGAGCATTCCAAACATTCTACACGCATTCAGTATGTCCAGCCATTTTCTTGTGATGTGGTAACATACAGATGGAAATGGAATTCTGCTCTTATAATGCCACATTGTCCTTCTTTTTCTCATTTCTCTATTTGCATTTTCTGTCTTATTGACAAGCACTGGTTCAGGAAATGGTACTTAGAGGCTACAGGGCTGGGTGAATGACAGCAGCCATAGTCCAGAGCCAAACACAGAGGTTTAGGAATCAGAATGCTGAGAGCCAAGGGCAGTCAAAAGGCAAAGGGCGGAAGTCTGGGTGGGTGCACGAGGAGCAGGCACACACCTTGGTGACTGATGGTGACAGGCCCTGGAGGGGCCTTCAGGGTGAGCTGGGGGACCTAGAGAACCGTGGACAGGACCTGCAGGAGCTGGCCAGACTCCACCTGCATCTCCAGTCTTAATTCACCTGTCCCACTCAAGTCAGACTGCCTTGCCTGCCATCTCCTATTTCTGTGCCCTGTGCGCATGTCCTTTCTGCCTGGAGCACTTCCTTCCTGTGTCCCAACCCCACCATTTCCTGCCTGGTCAACTTGTATGCATCCTTCTGATGGAACATGCTCTACTTTCTTCCACACAAATAAAAATAAACTCACTAGAGGCACCTCCCTTACTGCCCTGAGCCTTACTGCCGACAGAATGGATGTGAGGTATAAGAGAAAAAGAGGGAGCAAAGATGGCTCCCAGGTTTTTGGCTGAGCAACTGGAAAGACATTGTTTCCAACAGATGAAACAGGGCAGACTGAGGGAGGAGCAGGTTTGGAAGGGAGGATAAGGAGCTGAGGTCCAGATGTGTCGCACTTGAGATGCCTACTGGACATTCAAGGACACGTCAGGTAGGCTGTTGGGTATACACGTTCCGAGTTTAGGGAACAGGACCAGGCTAGAGATATAAATTTGGAAGTCATCAGTACAAGGCTGGTATTTAGAATCATTTTTGGATGAAATTATGTGGGATGTGGCTCCCAAAGGCCCTCATTCTGGTCCTCACTACCAGACCCTTCCAGCTGGTCTTGCCCACCACTTACCTCGTTCTTTCTCCTCCCAGCCATGCACCCCTCACAGCGGCTCCAGCAAACCTCTCACCCTCCGCTAACTGCATATTTGCACAACTTTCGTCCTTTGCCTGCGTACTGACTCCTCCTCATTTTTCAAGGGCCACGGGTACATCTTTCTCCTTGGTAGCTTCTTCCTGGATGAATGAATATTTCTATTCTCACCGTTACAACAGCAATTTGACTATGTGAATTGATACCCTTGGGCAAATTACTTCGCACCGTAGTATGATACCTGTGCCACTGATAAATATTTTGAAAAATTACCCAGTGTGTTTTTTCCTTGGTAATTCCTTCTAGCACCTCCACCTGAGCTTCTTCCCTCTTTAAAACCTCTTTCCCAAGGCTTAGTACCTCAGGGAAGACATGGTACAAAGCAAAACAAGAAAACAAACAAACAGCGAAAATAGAGGGTGACCTTCTTGGCTTTGCATTTTTAAATTTCTCCATTAAAAATCCATGGCATCAAGAGAATAAGAACACAAGTCATGGATTGGGAGAAAATATTTGCAAAGGACAGTGCGTGGCACATGGGAGTAGGTAAATAGGTGTGACCTTGCTCTGTAGCCCAGTTTATTGGGTCCAGCTTGGGCCTGACCATTGCTGGGCATATCAGATTCTCTCCCCATCTGTCTGGAACTAGGGCTTAGAGACGCTTGTCATTGGATGCGGGTCACATGATATAGATGGGGGCTGAGGGTACCATGAGGGCCGCCATGTTTGATTGTGAACAGGAAGGAGAAGGAAAAAGTGGTCTGTTAGAAAGGGCAGAGAACAGAGGCAGACTCAGAAGGAGCTGGAGTAACAGGAAGCCATGTGGCCCTGGAAAAGCTCTGGGATTTTCCTGCCTTGTTACTGCTTTCATGAGAATCCTCGTTTGTTCCATAAATTCTTTTGACCCAAGCTAGTTTAAGTGCGTTTCTGTTCCTAACAACCAAGTGATCGTGGACCAACAGTACCTGAATCCCCTCCAGACTGTGAGCGTCTTGAGGGGAAAAAATGACATTGTTCATCTCTAAATCCAGTAGCCTGGCCAGGACTCCCAGTGAAGGATTGAAGGAGCACTGTTATCCGTAGAATAGCAGGGCTCCATCATCAGAAGGTTCTCCAGGACTCCAGAAAGCCTGTCCAAGAGTTTTGTAGAACTAAGTTGCAAGCATTTGCTTTGGAGTTTGATGCCTCCAACCCCCACTTACTACACAATGCTGCCTCACAGGATCAATGTTGATACTGAGTGAAATAATTTATGCAGAAGGGCCTGGCACAGAGGACGTGCCCTGTGAGTGGAAGTTATCATGATTTCTAACAATGGTTATTGAGAACTGACATTATTCATTTAAGAAATGTTTGTCTGGTCCCTACTGTGTCCTGGAGATAAGACTCCTATGGTGCCTGCCCTCATGAAGCTTATAGTCTAAAGGAAAGGAAGTGGCTTTTTTCTTCAGTGTCTTCTTTGTGTCAGCTCTTCGAGGCAAGCTTCTCTTGATGAGGGAGGGTATGGAAAGAATTACAACTTGGGTCTGTCATTATGTGGTGCCTCCACGTAATAAAAGCAATTCTGCACGTGGTTATGGTTTTTTGGTTTCAACAGCACTGTTTGTGGTTATTCTGTGTTTATTTTTCACATCCTTCCAGTCAAACTCTTGTGAAAAAGAGCCAGCCACATTTACACACCTGCCCCACAAGCATGTTAATCCTACCTGCCTGCCTCATGCTCCTACGAACATCTGTGTTCAATCTGAGAGCACAGATCAGACCACAGCACTCTTCAGACCAGGGAACAGTTCTGTCTAGCCAGCAAGGTGGATAACTGATGAGGTTTCTTAATTGAGAGAGATTTTAAAGAGGACCACGGAGGAGAAACGTGAGCAGTAGAAATCTCAGGTTCAGGAGGCTACCCGAGTTGGTGCTTGACCTGCGCGGTGAGACCTGGTAAGCAGTGAGGACCTGCTTTCCAAACTATTGGCCACACTTTACCCACCTCTTTCAGGACAAATACTGTTTGAGGCATTGGACACGCTCTGGGGTCTCCTTACGCCTGAAATACACTGACATTTTTTTCCTGATTATAAAGGTGATATATGTTCATTATGTAAAAGTGTTTACATTTTGACTGCCTTCCTCCCTGATAAGGAAACGGTGATTTTTTTCATTTCTCTCCAGTTTTTTTGAGCTATAATTGACACACAACATTGTGTAAGTTTAAGGTATACAACATGTCGATTTGATATACATATAGACTATCGTGAAATGATCACCACAATAAGGTTAGTTAATATATGCAACACCTCACACAGTTACATTTTTAAACTTTTTTTGTGGTGAAAACTTTCAAGGTCTACTCTCTTAGCGACTTTCAAATATGCAATACACTAGTATTAACTATAGTCACCACACTGCACATTAGAACCCCAGAACTTATTCATCTTATAAGAGGAAGTTTGTGCCCTTTGACCATCTCCATGCATCTCCCCACATTGCCGCCACCTCGACTCCTGGCAACCACCAATCTTCTCTCTGTTTCTATGAGTTCGGTATTTTTAGGGTCCGTATGTAAGTGAGCTCATACAGTATTTATCTTTGTCTGTCTGACTTATTTCACTTAGTATAATGTCCTCAAGCTTCATCCATGTTGTCACAAAGGGCAGGAATTACTTCATTTTTATGGCTGACTAATATTCCTTTGTATATACTCCCACATTTTCATTATCCATCTATGTGTTGACAAACACTTAGGTTGTCTCCATGTCTTGGCTATTGTAACTAATACTGCAATGAACATGGGAGCAGATGTCTCTTCAAGATCTTGCTTTAATTTCCTTCAGATATATACCGACAAGAGGAATTGCTGGATCACATGGTAGTTCTATTTTTTAATTTTTTTTGAGAAACCGCCACAGTATTTTACAAGGAAATGGTGGTTTTTTATTAACCTGGCAATCTGACCAGCCTCAGGAGGTGACTGTGATGGACAGAATCATTTCCTACCCTCCTTTGCAGTTAGGAGTGGCCATGTGACCCATTTCTGGCCGACGGGACCTTAACAGGTTTGCTAGGGGAGTTTCTGGGGAAGATTTTGTTTCCCACCTCCTTTCCTGCCATGAAAGAGGAGGCCATGACATCTGAAGCTACAGGAGCCTCTGTGCCCATGAAGCAACAAGCATGAGCATAAAAGACAGCAGCCATCTGAGAATGTCAGCAAAGGATAGAAGGATGTGTTCTCAATGTCTTCATTCTCCTGTAACAAGAAGACTGAGGTAGAGAACTGCTGGCCTGTAAAGTAAGTAGAGCCTCTTGGTCAAACCACTATTGTTGGGTGTTCTGTTACTTAGAAACAGCATTTTTCGAAGACGTGCTAAAATATGTAGATATGCTGAAATAGAAAATAAAAATCTCTAGCCCCGCCCTCCAGAGATAGCCACTATTAAACTGTTAATGTTGATATACATTTTCTCAAGTATTTTATGCCTATATGAATGCACATAAATAGTCACAATTAAATATAAAATTAATGGGCTGATAGAATACATTCTGTTCTATAACCTGCTTTTTTTTAGTTAACAAAATAACTATGGTATATTTCTGTCAGTACAGCTTTTCTTTAAAACCACTCACTGTTCTATTGCTAGACATTTAGGATATATCCAATATTTTCTCATTATCAATGATGCTGAAATAATTATCCTTGAACATACATCTGTGTGCACTTGCCTGATTACTTTGGATAATTATTAGACATGGACAAAGGGTATGCACATATGAAATGTTGACACATTGTCTATGAAACAAGTGTTTACTGAGGGGCTACTACATGTGGCACATTTATGCTTGATGAACAGGTACCTTTGTGGAGCTTTTAGTTTGGTGGGGAGACTGACAGTTGAACAGGTAAACAAATAGTAGGTAGTTACAAACTGTGATGAGTAATAAGTGGGAAATGAACTGATGCCACATGAAAACAACAGGAACCTACTTAGATAGATGACTGGTGAAGGCTTCCAAGGAGGTGACATTGAAACTGAGAGTGTAAGGATGGGAGGCCCTGTAAAGATAGAGAGGCGTGCTCTAGGTGAATTCCCCCAGGGAAGAAAGGGCTTTAATTTTTAAAAATCTAAAAGGAAACCAATGGGGCTAGAGCTGCTAAGAGGTAGAGGGGCAGGCAAGGTCCAGACAACACAGATCTTGTAGGTCAGGTTGGAGCATTTGAATTTTATTTTATTGTAGGGGAAGTCATTGGAGGGCTTTAAGCAACTGAGTGACTTGCTGCGTTTTATTATTTTTTAATGATCGTTCTGGTTGCTATTTTCCATTGTTTGGATGGAAGCAAGGCCAGGAGACCAGTAAAGAAATTATTGAAATAGTCTAGGCAAGATAATATAGTTTGGAGTAGGGTATTAGGGATGTACAAATAGATCAGTGGACAAAACTAAAGCATTCATAAACAGGGAACATAACATACGATAAAAGTATATATTCCTGCGCACAATACTGCTCTAACAGATAATAAAATATAAGGGAACGTTTATATATCTTATATTCGTTATTATTAATTTAATATTCTTATAATATTAATACAATTAATCAGTTTCAAAATTTTCCTGGGTTTTTTTCCATATTCATTTATCAAGATAACTTATCATGTTCCATTGTAACCCGTCCCCCAAATCATATTGGTTCTTTGATTTGCATTCTACTAAATTTATAAATTTATTTGGGGAGATGTGACACCTTTGCAATATTGAGATTTCCTGCCCGGGGATTTGTTATGTTTTTCCAATTATTAAGCACTTCTTTTATGTTTTTCAGTAAGGTTTTATAGTTTCTTTCTATGTGCCTTGCCATTTCTTGCTAAGGTTATACCTAGGTATGTTATAGCGTTCATTGCTAATGTGAATATAATCTTTTTTTAAAAATCATACTTTCTAAATGGAAATTACTGGTATTTAATGTATTTAATGTTGTATTTAGGGGCTCCTATAAATAATACCTTGCTCCCTCTTCTGAGTTTGGAAGAAACTGAGGCATAGATACAGGAAATAGACATAGGAAATAAACTTCTTTACTAATAAAGCTGACTGGAAGATATAGCTTTTGAGCTGTTGCCAAGTGACTTGCTATATTTCCCCCCTGAATTGGAGAGATTTAACTCTATAAGAGCAGGCAGTACTGGACAATACTAGAAACAAGTCCACTTACCACATGGTGGACAGAACATAAAAATATTTGCTACCCATAATCAGTCAAAGCCAAAAAGAGAACTCACAAGTATCTATTCTTGTCCAGTTTTTTCTTGCAAACTCACTAATCAGAGAAGTCACTCATGCTCCCCAGGATGGAGAGACCAAGAGTCTTATGCTAATGGAAATCTCTCTATATGGAAAAGAGGGCTTTCCCCTCAGTATTTAGGAAAGCCATTAATTTTGATGCTTATCTTATAACTGGTCACTTTACCAAAATCTCTAAAATTTTTAGTTGATTCTCTTCAATTTTTATTTTTAGGTGTGCACTTAAATCATGAACAAATAACGACAATTTTGTCTTCTCCTTTCCAATATTTGTATTTGTTACTTATTTTTCTTATTTTATTGCATTGGCTTCAGTTGTAGCTTACTAAAAGGTTTTTTAAAAATTGTAAGTAGTTCAAGTTTATTAAATACTTTTAAAGCATCTATCCTGTTGATAATATGGGTATCCTGTGATTTATTTTCCTTTAACAATGTGATGAATTTACAGATTCTCTAATGTTAAATTATCCTTGTACTTTTGGAATAAATCTTTCTTGATCATGGTGCGTTTTGACTTGTTTTACAGCAAGCTTGATTCAAATTGCTAAAATTTCATGTAGTAATTTTGCAACTACTATATACTTAAGGGGGTCGGTCTATAGCAGTGATTTATGTGTTGGAAATTAATTGGTAAACTTCTGGTTCTGGCTCAGATAAGTTTGGGAAATGCCAGGTTAAACAGGTTTCTTTACTCCTGGACTTCATATAGACCTTAATATACTAATACTTATTGTGATTCTCCAAAAGGTAGACTATAAATGGCATGCAGCACTTTCTCAAATTATTTGACTGCAAAAAGTATATATTAAATTCTCCTGGAGCTAGTGTTCTATAGAGATCTGCAGTTCTCTTTTTGGTGTTGTCTCTGTTGGATTTTGGTATCAGGGTTATGCTAAACTTGGTAAATGAAATGGAAACTTGTTTGTTTCTTTTTTTGTTTTGTTTTTCTGTGTGTAACAGTTTAAATAACATAGGGGATGTCTGTCCCTAAATTGTTTGATAGAACTTGCCTGTTAAACCACCTGAACCAGTGGCATTTGAATGATAGAGACACTTGGAATGTACATACTTGCATGGCTTCTCCACAGGACCTTTTCCCCAACAGCCAATTCTGCCTGGCACCCTTTTCTTTAGGATCAAACAGCTATTTTGGAAAAGCCTAGAATGTGAGAAAATGAGACTTGATGCGTTAGCACTGATGCTGAGCACCCCTGTATCATCCTCAGCTCCAAATGCTCCAGCCTTCTGACCTGAGTCTTTTCACACAGCACGCTGGCCTCTGCTTGGGGGTGCCTTTCTGGGGCAGTGTAGGGTATGTTTGGTTAAGTGTGCAGTCTGCCCTTGCCTTTCTTACCAGTTCATCCTAGTGAGGGTCAAGCTCTGGACCCTACTCCTCATCCAGCATCATTTTTAATCCTCTGGCTTGTACCTTTCCCAAGTACACTGTATGGCAGCACCTCTGCTTAAACCGCTCCCTCTAGATGCTTCCCTGAGGCCAGCCCCATAACCCTGGCTCTAGGCCTCTGTGGGCAAATCATTTGCCCAGCATATGGGGAGGTGGAAAATTGCTAGGAGATTGGGGTCAATTTGAGAGGCCTGGGATTAGCACTGGAGTCTGGGGCTTGACTAAGCTTGTATTGGGTCAGGTGGGCAGTGGGCAGCCCTGAACTGGAGTGAGCTGAGCTGAAGGATCTGCCTGGGGTTTAGTAAAGTCTAGGAGGGCTAGGTGGGCGAGGCGTTCCTGCAAGAGGCCCACTTGTGTGTGTGTGTGTGTGTGTGTGTGTGTGTGTGTGTGTGTGTGTATGTATGTGTGTATGTATATATGTATGTATGTATGTGTGTGTGTAACGGTTATCCAGGGCTCCAAGAGGCTTGGTGGCTTCCAGGGATCTGAGGCAGTGCGTTAGGACTGGTCTAGGATACAGTGAGGCCTAGGAGTGCTGAGCGGGCTGCGGGTCCCTGCAGGAGACCGACTTGGGGGAGGGGATAATTGGCGTCCCAGCCTCCAAGAGGCCTGGGGCTCCCGGGGGTCTGAGGCTGGACTGGGGGCCGCCTGCGGGCTCGGTGAGGCCCGGGTTGGCGTGCCTGCCCTGGGTGAGGCCGGAGGGAAAGGCGGGGTGCCGGCCGGAGCAGCGGCGCGAGCTCCGGACGCCAGGGTTCCCGCTCCCTCCTCCCGCCCGAGCCAGCCCGGGGCGCCTGCCGCCTCCCTCGGAGCCAGCGCCAGAGCTGGGAGGCCCGGAGCCCGGCCCGCCGCCGCGGCCCGCGGAGGGAAAGCCGACGTTGTTGTCGCCGCCGCCGCCAGGCCGCGCCCCGCCCCTGCCGCCGCCGCCGCCGCCGCTCCCGGTGAGGCTCGCGCTCGAGCTGCGGCGCCGGCCCCGCCGCCTGGGCCCCAGGCCCGGCCCCTCCCGCGCCGCCCGGGCGATGAGAAGCTGCTTCTGCGTGAGACGGAGCCGGGACCCGCCGCCGCCTCAGCCTCCGCCGCCGCCGCCCCAGCGGGGAACAGTTAAGTAAGGCCGCGCGGGCCGGGCGCTGCCGAGGCTCGGCCGAGCCGGCCCTGCTGCCCCGGCGGGCGGGCGGGCGGGCGGGCGCGGGCCCCGGGCCGAGGGGCGGGCGGGCGGGCGGAGCCGGGCTGAGCCGAGGCCTGCGGGCTCCGTGCCCGGCCCGCCGCGGGGACAGGCCTGGCGGCCTCTGCCCGGCCCTGCGCGCCGCGGCAACGCGTCCCGGCTTGGCCTTGAGCGGGCAGGCGGGACAGAGCTCGGGGACCCCAGTGCAAGCAGCGCCCCCAGGGCCGGGGGAGGTGAGGGCCTCCCTAGAGACCACTCCGCCTGTGTGAGAGGTGAGGCGGCTCACCTGTGCCCTGGCCGCCGCGGCCACCTGGCGTAGACAGGGGACAGTCGTTTGGCCTGGCCTGGGGTCCAGCTCTCTGTGGCCACGTGGGTGCAAACCAGCGTGCACCTGAGCCTCGGGCATCATCTGGGGTGTGGCCTCATCTATTACCTGGGCACAGCAAAGAGGGCACCCAAATGCCAGGGCACCTGTCTGCAAGGTGAGGTGCCTGGCCTGGGCACTGGAAATCCAGGGTATTCTTCCTGGAAGGATGGGGGGCGTGTTGATGAGCACCCCACCGGAACTTAAGTTCGAGTGAGGCCCGGAGTCAGGGGCTGGGACGAGAGGTGTGGCCTAGCACCAGGGGGCATCAAATCCCCAGAGACAGGCCCAGGTGAAGAAGGCAGAGCCATGAGTATCTTTGTCCCCTTTGTTACCAACACACAACTCTTCCTAAATTATCAGCCTTTCTCACCATTAAAGATGCGACTCTTCTGTTCCTTGCTCCTGAGCAGCCTCTTCAGCAAGGCACAGAGGAAGGCCCCGCTGGGGCAAAAGGCAAACGGCTGTTGCCTCTTCTCTGCTACCCGCCCCCACCCCAAGAACGAGCGCCCATTCAGATTTCTGCCACAAAAGCAGACAGCAGGCCAGTGCCTCTTTAGCTGCCTTTGTCTCTGGTGGTTCCTTCTCAATATAATCTCATTGTACATTTCTCGACAGCTGGCTGGATCTCATCTCATTTTAACAGGGCTAGAAAATCTTATCAGCTGCACCAGAAAAGCCTTAGAAAGTTAGGAGATAAGCTCTGTGGAAGCCTCGACTAACTGAAAAACTCAATGTATTTGGAAGGTTAGTTACAGGAGACGGGTGACACCTTTCTTGCTCTCTGGAAATTGTGCGGGGTACTTTGAGATATTGTGTGGGGGTACTTTGAGATATTGTGCCATACATAGAATATTTAAATGGGGCCTCTGAGAGATAGGGCCTCAGCTGGGACCGGGGCCACCAAGACCCACGAGAAGCAGTTGACATGGCAATTATTGGTTCACTTGAGCCTGGAATCATCTCTATTCCACATTTTTCATTCCTTCCTTCCAGCTTTTAGGCCACCTTCCTGATTTATGCTGAAGGCATTTTCCCTGCCCTGCGCCCATCCAGCTGGTGGGCTTTCCCCACTTCTAGCTGGAATAGTGCGTGATGGTTAAATGCAAGGGCTTTAGAATTAGACCTCAGGTTAAGCCTTGGTTTTCCTACTCACTCTCTGTTCTTGGGCAAATTAATGAGTTTTTCTGAGCCTCAGTTGCCTCATCTGCAGAGTGAGGCTAATGACTTCTGTCTCATAGGATTACGACAAGAAGTAAATGAAATATTGCAAGGGAAGAGCTTAGATGCATGCCTTCCACAGGGCAAATGGTCAATAAAAGTTAGTGGTCATTATTAATGGTTTGTTAACTGTTTAATCAGAAGAGTAGTTTCTTTTCTTTCTTTTCTTTTTTTTTTTTTTCCAGAGTGCCTATCTGTTTGTGATTATTATTTAGCTCGTCTCAGGACAACCAGGAAAGGATGGTAGAGTAGAAAGAACACTGATTTGGATTCCGGGGCTTGATTTGAATCTCAGTCTCCTTCCTGGAGCCCGGGTGACCCTAGGCAAGTCATGGAACCTCATGCAACCTTTCTGAATGACCATTTCCTTATTTGTGAAAGGGGCTTAAGAATGAGCTAATGTATGTGAATGCGGGTGGCATCGTAGAGTGTGGGAGTGTGTGGGGGTCCTTACTAAATTTAAGTGGGATCCAGCCACACACCTGTTTGTGGGGTCTGTTGTTCAGACCATTTGTATGCAGGGGGAGGAACTATAAAACAAGAATACAAGAATATTTTGCTTTTGTCCATTTCATAAACCACAGGAACAAACACATTGCTGGATCCCCTTTGAGGGCCTTGGAAGGGGTGCAGTGGGGGCTGAAAGTTAATCTCTATCAGTTTCATGGCAGCTCTTCTGATTGTGGGGGGAGCAGCAGAATCCTGATGTCCTGGGTGCTCTGCCTTAGCGGGTTGGAAGTCCTCAGTGCTTCATGCTCAAAGAGCAACATCCTTGCCACACTGGAAAGTAATGATGGTGTTGGAGTCAAGCATGGGAAATGTCAAAGGTGCTATTACGATGATGAAGATAACAAATGACTACATGGCTGGATGTGGTGGGCTGAGAACACTGTATTTAGTTGGCTGCGGTTGAGTGAGCAGTCTCCTTTGCTAGTTAGGTTGTGGGAGGAGAGGCCTGGGTTCCTTGAGGGAGCAGCCTCTCCCCCAGGCTGTTCTCGCTCATTCTGAGGCGCTCCCTGGCCAACGTTTCACTGGCCTGCTGGCTCTCCTTGGGCTTCTGCTCACTGGGCTGCCCTTGGGAATTGTGGTTTCTTTGCATTGTCTGCACTGTTTGCAGTGAGGTTGCCTGCATCAGATCTCTCCCCAGCTGCTTGGGAGGCAGAGACACTGCAGGGTGTGCTTGACATTACCTCCTTGTTGGGGACATCCTGTGGGCATGTGTTTGGTTTAGTTGACACGCTTCTGGCAAGCTGCAGAGCTTGTCCAGGCTGAAATGTGAGAGGCCCGTGGGCCTGGAGCCCAGGGGTCGCATACTGGAGCTTTGTAGCTCATACTTCCCTGAGGACTGGAGGACCATCTTGTTGGGTCTGTGGCTAGAATCAACAACACGAGATTGTTCCACACACACACACACACACACACACTTTTTTAAAAAGCAAATACTGATCAGCAAAACAAAATGTTCAACAGAATATCCCTTGAGCCTTTAGAAAAGAGACATAAATGAATTCTTAATGAGGTAAACATCCTTTGGATGTTTATGAAAATGCAGATTCCAGGACCTCGAACCCAGACCTTGAATCAGAATATCTGGGGAAAGGGTCCCAGAATCTGTATGTTTAACATAATCCTCGGGTTGTACTTAACGCTTGCTGAAATTTGAGAACCACAATTGTAGATGCTTTTTTTTAAGTTGTAAAATACACATAACACAAAATTTACCATCCTAATCATTTCTGACTGCACGGATCAGTGGCATTAAGTACATTCCTGTTGTGCAGCTGATCTCCAGAACTTTCCATCTTGCAGAACTGAAACTCTATACTCATTCAACAACTCCCACTTACCCCTCGCCCAGCCCCTGGCAACCACCATTCATTCTACTTTCTATTTCTATGAATTCAACTACCCTAGGTACCTCCTGTAAGTGGAATCATGTAGTATTTGTCATTTTGTGATGGGCTTATTTCACTTAGCATCATGTCTTCCAGGTTCATCCCCATCGTAGCATGCATCAGAATCCTTTTTAAGGCTAAATAATAATCCGCTGAATGAATGTACCACATTTTGCGTAGCCATTCACCTGCCTATGGACACTTGGGTTCCTTCCACCTTTGGCTCTTGTGAATAATGCTGCCATGCATGTGGATCTACAAATATCTCTTCAAGATCCTGTTTTCAGTTCTTTTGGGTATATACCCAAAAGTGGAATTGCCAGATCATATAGAAATTACATTTTTAATTTTTAAAGGAACCTCTAAGCAGCTGCATTGTTATTTGCACCACTGGTGCACCAGGGTTCCCATTTTCCCACATCCTTGCCAACACTAATTTTCTGTTTTTTGATAGTAGCCATCCTAATGAGTACAAATATGAAGTGATTGCTCGTTTTGCGGTTTTGGTTTGCATTTCCCTGATGATGAGTGAGTGATGCTGGACATGTTTTTATGTGCTTGTTGCCCATTTCAATATCATCTTTGGAGAAATGTTTGTTCAAGTCCTTTGCCCTTTATTTTCATTGAGGTATTCGGTTTTTTGTTGTTGAGTTATAGGAATTTTTTTATAGATTTGGATTTTAATCCCTTATCAGATACATGGTTTGCAAACGTTTTCTTCCATTTCGCAAGTTGTCTTTTTCACTCTGTGGATTGTGTCTTTTGATGCAAGTTCTACAAGTTCTTTATACATGTTATAACCCTGTAGAAAAAATAGTATCGTCTATTATTCCAGTTTTATAGGGATGGAAATTTAGGCCCAGTTTAGTTAACGTGCCCGTAGTCCCACAGCTGTAAGTAAGTGTCAGAGCTGGGCTTCAAGCTTGAGCTCCTCTGACTCCAGAGTTTGTAGTCTGCTTTACCTCCCATACCCTCACTGAGCTGCTACCATAAGGAGGCCCCTGGGCGAGGGGGGGACGGGGGGGTCTGCAGGAAGTGGCCTGTGTTTGAGAAACACTCAGTTACAGGAGAGGAACTATGAACAGAAGACTTGGAAATTTCTTCCTTCCGATCAGTGGGGTGCTCCTTCCTGTAGATGTTTGGCATTGCTTAGACCTTAGAAATCGCAGTGAAGTGCAGACAGGTTTTTAACTGTTTTGTTTGTTTGTTTGTTTAAGCATTCCATTAACTTGTTTCAGAGCCCATCTGCTACTCACAGCTCCCCCCACAGTCCGTGTTTGTTCACGCCACTGTTGATGCCGTGTCTTCTGCCCGCGATACATTCACTACTCTGCACCCTCCATCTTTCAGGGAGGCCAGCTCAAGTGGCAGCTTTCTTCTCACGTTTCCATGACTCATGAGGGAGAAGGATGGATCTCTTCATTTGCAGTCCCTTTCTTTCAGGATATGTCCTCCTCCGGCCTCTTCCTCCAGTCCTGTTTGGCGCTGTATCACCCACTACAGTGGCATGATCCAGTCTTGGCCCCAGACCAGTTAAATCAGAACCCTGGGGTTGGAATGGGCAGCCGTAGTTTTTACAAACTCCTTAGGGGAGTCTTCTGTGCAGCCAGCCTGGAGGTCCGCTGGCTCTTGCCAGGCTCTCATCCAGCCTGCTTGAACTGAGTCAGACCCACCTCTGGAACTGCCGGGAATGCTGTCGTCCCGTCCCCCTTCCTCTGCAGATGGCCTCTCCCTGGAATTGTGCTGTTTGTCCTGCATGGGCCTGCTTTATGTGCCCTAGGGAGGGCCCATAATCAACAATAAAACATGGACAGTTTCGAGAGGATGATAGGATTTCATTCATCCTTCCTTTCATCCATCTATCCGTAACCCATTTATTGAGTAGCCACTGTGAGCCAGGCACTGTGGTGGACATAACACCTCTGCTCTCTAGGGAAAGTGTGTTGTAACCTTCACAGAGGCAAGGCTGTGTGCGTGTGCGTGTGCGTGTGCACGCATGTGTGCACTGGGATGTTCAAGGACCAGGTCCTTGGACAACATCAGGATTCTCAGTGACAGCACCTGTCTGGCTGGGCAATTAGGGAGAATTGGAGATGTGACCCAGATATGGGATGGTGGGATGGTTGTCACAGGGGAGGAACTGGGTGGCCTGTGTTGCAGAGGGAGAGACGGGGTGGGGGGCTCCTTCTGAGGCTGTTCCCCAGGGATGATTACCTTCAGGTTTTTTCCATTCATTCAGTCAGTCAGTCATCAAACATCTAATGAGTACCTCCTGTCTTGTACTCAAAGTTTGGCTTGTGAACCAGCTGTTTGAGCATCACTGGAACTTGTTAGAAATACAGCTTCTTAGGCTCCATCCTAGACCCATGGAATCAGTATCTCTGGGAGTGGCTTCAAGAATCTGTTCTAACAAACTCTCCAGGTGACTCTTACACAGGCTAGAATTTGAGAACAACTGCCCCAGAGTTCAGATTTTCCATCTTCCTCATGCCTACCCTCCCTCACTGCTCAGCACAAAGGCTCTCCATAAATGTCTGTGGACTGTTATGTGCCAGGTCCTGTTAGGTACTGGGAATGTGGGAGATGCTTTAAGGGGAGGATGGCAAGATCAGCTGATTTTGAGGTGTGAATGGGACATGCAGGTAATGACAGCCTGCAGGATACTAGATACACACCTCTGAGTCTTGGTAGAAAACTCCGGGCTGTGGAGGTATTTTGGAAGTCATAGCATACAGGTAGAATGATTAGATGCCCGAAAGTATGAAAAGAAACTCTCAAGACCCATGTGAAAGTCGGGGGGACGGACATGCCTGGCTGACCTGAAACCTGTGTTCTGATGACTCTGGCTTGGGAGCCTATGTGCCCACCATTGAGATGACATATTGGCATTTTTTTCGCTGCAGACCCTGTGGCCATCAGGGCAAGGGCATGACTCTGTTTTTGTCACTGGACATCAAGAGAGCATTGCTCTTGGAGCCTCCTGGGATGGTTTTCATTGGTAGGGTATCTGCCTTCTGTTGGGGTCCTCCTCCCTCCTCCTCTCTAGGGGATAATATGGGACCAAGACCTGATGGGAGTGGGCAGAGATGACCCTTATTTGTAGTCATTGTGGGCAAGTTGGCATAGGAGAATGCCACTGCCCCCACCAGCGCCGTGGTCCCTGTTTTTGCAGAGTCAGGCCTGTAAGGGGCCAGCCCTTGGCTACCAAAGTGCTGTAGAACTTGATCCGGATTTATTTTGTGGGAGTGAATTCCGGGATCTGGAACTGCACTGTACAGGCTATAGCAACCTGAACCCCAGGCCTGCCTCACATGGTTTATGGGCAGTCTGTTTGGTAATCAAAGGGTTAATAAAAATCTAAGCATAGATCAGACAGAATGGATGCATTTACACACCATTCTTCTAGTAGAGGCAACAGATCTTTACTGGGAAAAAGGAAGTGCTTGCCATTGTTAGCTCCCTCGCTGGAAAATTCTTTGTGATCTAGGAGAGCTTAGAAAAATATTTGCTTTAGTTTCCTAATGTATTAGCAGCCTTACCAGCAGCCTGTGGCCTCTTGCCACCTGACCATACTCTACAGAGTTTGTCAGAGTGATTTGGCTTCTGACTGGTCGCTAGGTCCAGACCAAAGTGCAGGAGGTGCCAGGATGCTATCCTGAGGTTCCACAGTGGACGCCTCTCAGCCTGTGCACCGTCTCCCAAGGGGCCCTGAGAGCTGGCTGACCATTCGCCTGGGTGCTGCACGGACCCTGGCCTCAGCTCGCAGTCTCCTGCGGAGGTAGGTCTCTGCGTCATGGCTACATGGAGGTGGCCTGGCTTGTATGTTTCTGTGGGTCGTGGTGTACATTGGGGAAGCCCAGCCGTGGGCTCCCTCCCACTGGGACGGGACAGTCCTCTGCTTAAGATTTGTCAGCAGAAAGTTGCCAGTAATCATGGGGCAACAGAGGGGGGCATAGATTCCTGCAGACCACCCGTGCCACTGGGAAACAGGCAAAGCCAATGCCATAGCAGCAGCTTTACTGGGGGACAGCTGTTCTTAGTCGAGACCCTGCTCTTAGGCCGTTTCCCACGGCGAGTGAAATATTTATCCACTGCTCTTCCCCAGCTGGTAGCTGTGGGACACTTTATGTCTTTTGTGACCTTGACTTTGGATTTCAAACAAGCCGATCCGCAATTTCGCCCTTCTGTAGGGACTTAATTAACCCACAGATTTTGTCATTTCAATTACAGTAGCCCAATTTAACCTGCCCCCCCCCACCCCATACTTTGAAATTACTCTCCTTGAAAGTTGTATTCGAGTCACGCCTTCAGCGCTGGTGGGCAGTGCTGGCGCTGCTTCTGAGCCGGCAGGGAGGCCCAGTTATGGTTCCTGCTACACCTCCTTTGAAGGCTGCGCCCCCTGCCCCCTGCAGTTATTGCCCCCTCAAAGCACTTTAAACTCCTCAGCCTGCACCCCACCCTGCTGTTGGAAGGGCCTCGGTGGAGAGAGGGCTGAGCTCTGTTAGTTGAGTTTTGATTTCAGTACAGGAGTTGATAAAACGAGATAAACCCCAGGCTCACAGGGCGGGGGAAATTAAACAGAGATGCTATCAAAGTTCCCCTGAGTTTTCAACTGTGATACAGTAGCTTAGTTTTCTCCCAGGCTGGGGCCGGTGCGCCTTTGATTCTGAAACAATGTTCAGCATCAGTTAAGCCCAGCACTGCTGACTTTTAGGGATTAAGCGCACTGTTGTAGTAATTCTTTGATCATCTACAAGGGAGCAGTGTGCTGTCTGTATGAAGGGGCTTTATAGTTCAAGTTCATTTCTCTGTGAACCTGGGATGACAGCACTGGGGAGGTGCTGCAGTGCTGGAGTTGGGGCCTCCCCCAGGCACTGTTTGCAGCATTGCAGGCAGAAGCAGGAAGCGGGGTGTTCTCCCACCCAGCTTTGTTGCATAGTATTCATCCAACATGGCATGAAAAGAATCCTCCTGGCTTGGAAAACACGTCACACCCTAACTGACCCCATCGAGTCCTAGTATGTACATGCAGCACGCACACACACACACACACACACACACACAGAGACACACTCACACTCACACACTCCCGCCTTGTGGAGAAATCCTCCTGGGCCAGACGCAGGAACAGCTGCCCAGAGCGAGGCTCTGCAGCCCCCAGCCTTGCAAATGACCCAGCAGAGCCTGGCCTCACGTTGGAGGTAGAGGTTGGGATGGGGATTGGGACCAGATGACCTGCAAGGTGAAATGAGGACTAGCTCAGGGTCAGTGTTGCCACTGCACTCTCCCCATGCTCAAGAGATGTGACGTCCAGGTGCTGCCACCACCTTCATTCCTTACCTGGCATTTACTGAGAACCCATTCAGTTTCAGGTTGGCTCAGCCCTGTAGTGCTGAGTAATCTCACCCTCTGTCATTTTACCATCTCAAATACTGGGTCAACTTTTGGCTTTCACTCTAGAGACCCTCCTTGCAGCCACAGCTGGGATGGTGGAAGTTTCCCAAATTGCTCCCCCTCCTTCAGGTTGGCCTTGCGACGTGCAGTTGGTAATGGAGCCCTGTGTGCTGTCGATCGCGCTCACACGGAGCCATACATCAACCTATTCCCTCCTGTGCAGTGCTCAGATCTCCCTCATTAGGCCTAAATTTACCTCCGTCCTACACAAACATGGCCTTAGCTCATTTTTATTGTTGTAAATTATTTATGAGGGAAATGTTGAATCTTGAAACGGCGGTGTGAGGAAAATTAATCCCATGTTACTTTTATCTTTCTATACTTTTCTCCCCCTCGTTTACTTATTGGGCTATGGCTAGAGAAAGAAGAGCTTTGGCATTTGAAATATAATTAGTGTTGAAACTGCTTCCTCAATCGGATGGCGGATGGGGTGGCCTCTCCCTGAACACTGTCAGGGAATGCGGGGGCAGCGCCGAGGGCCAGAGGTCCCTTTCTGCTCTGCCATCTGCCAGCTGCGTGGTGTCAGGGAACTGCAGGCCTCAGTTTTTTCTCCTCTAAAACAGGGATAATATGACCCAGCCACCTCCCAGGTTTCATATGAGCATTGATCGAGGAGCCTGAGAAAGCTTTTTGATAATTGCAAAGCTCTGTGCAAATGCAGCAGAGGTGTGTTAGTATGTGTTGTGTGCAGTTAGGATTTTCAGATAGAGGTGAATGCTGGTGAGGAGCTGCTGGGCGTGGGGTGGGGTGGGGGGAAACCAGGGGTTGTCGCAAGTAGGCCCTGGCATTTTGTTTTAGCCCAGTATTGCCTCTTGCCAGACAGGTTAATGTTGGTCTTAAACACCCTGCCCCCCTGCGCTCCCTCCCTGGGCAGATTTGCTCTGCAGGCCGGCATTAATGGCCTTTTCTCCCCTCGGCAGGGGCCTGGCCTGTGACCCTGGGCGGCTGAGTACTTGGAGGTGCCATCCCTTCTGGCTCCAGGCTCCACACAGCCCAGGAAACATGGAGTGCTAGTTAATAAATGGCCTTTTGTTAGGAAGGTCAATTGAAGTGACGGTAGAGACGCTGTTAAAAGTAATTTGCAGTCAGAAATATGTAATTCAGGGCAAGCTGCTTTGAGTGATTGCCTCTGCCATGGATATCTTGGGCGTTTCTCATTAAAAGCTTCCTTTGCTGGTGGTGGTGCTTCCTCCACCGCCGAGCTGGCCTCAGCCCCGCGTAGCAAGGAGTCATTTGTCTGTATTTCACAAAGGCTGCCTTGATCCCCAGGGTATGGCAACTGGGGGAAAGGAAAGAAGAAGGCGTGCGAGATGCTGCTAGCTCGGCTCGGAGCATCCTCCCATCCTGCAGGGCGGGCACAGGCCCCCGGCTCCTTTGTCTGCCTGAGCCGGAGGCGGCCTGCAGCCATCTTGGAACCTGCTGCTGGGCTGCTGTCTGGTGCATTCTGGGAGCAGCATCGTTGCTGTAAGAGCGAATTTACCCGACTGCACGTGATAGCGTGCTTCAGAGCAAAAGAGAGCCATTGTCATCAGTACCTCATGGAGGATATTGTAACCCAAGGACGTGAATCTATCAGCAAATAAAATATTTCTTCTCTATTCCCCTGCTTACCTCCCCCTCCCTCTCTCATAGACAGTAGAGGCAGTACTACTAGCTTAATAAAAAGGAAAAAAAAACTTACCTCGCATGTTCTTTATTAAATTCACAGCGTGATATTTTAGCACTGGCAGAATTCGTACATTCTCTTAATGAGTTGTTAATTGCAAAGCGTTTTGGTAACCAACAGCAGGTACCAATATTTTGCAAACTGCAGCAATGTTATTGTCATGTTACCAATAATATGGGATTTTCCAAGTGAAGATACTTTTTTGGTCAGTGTTTGGATCAGGCTGGTGCAGAGATTTAATTCTGAACCTTCTTGATTGGGGTGTGCGTGCATATTCATTCAATAAATATTTGCTTCATGCCTACTGTGTGCAGGAAGCACTTAGCCCTGTGCTTTACGCAGATAAACCTGCCTAGTAGGAGAAATTAGAAAATAGAAAATGATGCAGTGATGCAGCATGCTATCCCATGCCCTGCCCTGGGCTTCTAGAAGCTTGTTTTCAGTAGAGTTAAGTAAAGCATAACTGAGTTTGGCTTTTGTCATAAGCAGGCTCTGAACTGTGGGTGCTGCCAGGTGCTTCCTAGCCTTGATTGGAGACTTGGCTCCACTGCATTTGACAAGTCTGTTTCCGGAACTTTTGTGGGGTCCGGGGGTACTGATCACACGAGTAACTCGCATGCGGCATTTTGGTTGTTCCTATTTAGGCGGCACAGTCATTGTAAATAGCCTCTGCCTTTTCTGATTCTAGGCTGAGAACTAAGAATATTCCTCCCTCCTGCCTGGTTAGGCAGGGTGTTTGGTTTGCTTTAGAAGCAGTAACCAGCCTTGAGAGATCTGGCAGACCTACAGCCGGTGGAATTTAATTGCTGCAGAAGGAGATGGAATTTAACTTGCTCTTTTTCACCGCTTGTCCTTTTAAAAGTACTAAAAGTCATTTACATAAGGTGTTACCTTTTTTATTTGCTTTCTGGTGCACTGCCACCCAGCTGCCCAGACCCAGTGCTTTCTATATCGTACTTGTCTCCTCTGGTCACATCAAGAGGCAGTCAGCAGCAGAATAATAATTCTATTTTCCCCTCCCTTTCTCCCAAAGTGTCCAGCAAGAATTATGGTCATTGTTAGTGTTTAGCTTTGAGTAAATGCCCACATGACCTGTGGGATTAAACACAACAAAGGCACCTGCCAGTCCTGTCGGGAATGGTGCCGACCATGTTTCTGGTCAGTTACACCGGACCTGTGTAATCCAGACCCCGCCAGTCTCATCTGCCTTTTGTTGAGTGTCTACTGTGTGCCAGGGACCTCTCCAGGCCATTCATTTACATGACTCTTAGTTTTCACAACAGCTCTGCTACTGTCAATATCGTGACTCCTTGCTTGCTCAGAGCCACCAGCTAGTGAGCTGTGGACTGTGGGTTTGAATGCCACTCCTTTGCCTCCGTGCCCAGAAGACGTTCGTTCATCCATGTGCTTGTTTGCAAAGCTCTGCCACTGAACAGTCCACACTTGGTTGTGGCAGAAGCTGTGGGTTTGGAAGTCTGCACCTCCACAAGGAAAAAGTATCAGAGAGAGAAACGCAAGGTGGGGTTAGACTTAGCCGAGTCTGATTCTCCTCAGAAAAGTTACTGATATCTATTCAGAAGCCAGGCAGCTGGGTGGGAGATTTGAGAGTGCTTTGCTTTTGGGTCTGAGTCAGAGCAGGGACGAGTCGTCATTAACTATTGTCAGCTCAGTGGTCAGAGCTAAGTTGAGACGATCAGGGGCCAACACTGTTTTGAATTCTTGATCTAAAGAAAGGGTCAGGGAAAGTCAGGTTTCCTTTAGCCAGTTCAGGTATATGGAGCTTAGCTCAGGATATTCACCCCAAGAGTCTGGTTCTGTGTGTGAGACTTTGTGTTGTTCACTTTAAATGTAGTTTGAATTTTGTGCTTTCTTTTCCCTTTTCGGAACCAGGACCAATCCACCATGCCTGAAGTCAAAGACCTTTCAGAAGCCTTGCCAGAGACATCAATGGATCCCATCACGGGAGTGGGGGTGGTGGCCTCTCGGAACCGAGCCCCAGCAGGCTATGATGTAGTAAGTCAGGATCCTACTTTGTACCTTTTGTTCACTGATTCAACACATATTTGTCTCCTGTGTTCAGACTCTCTGAACCTTATGCGTAAGATGTGTTTCTTTCCTCTAGGAACTTAAGCAGGGAGGGAAAGCATCACCAATGGGAAGGTGTGGGGAATGTCCGGGTTTGGGAGTCAGAAGAGCTGAGCCCATCGGGGCTGTTTCCGTGGCTGAGTCCCTCGACCTCTGTGAGGCTCATAGTCGCCTTCTGTAAAATTAAGGGGTTGGGTTAATTAATTTCCAAAGTCACTTCTAGTTGTGACATTTCACACAAAGGATCCAAGAGTCTGACATACCCTTGGTGGTTGTCATAGATTGTCCTACATGTATAAATATCATAAATGTATCACCATACGTTTGTACAGCTCTTTATAATCTCCTACTCAGGAACTCATTTAGCTCTCAACCATTGCACTGGGAGGGCAAGTAGCTTTATCTTCACTTTGCTGACTGGGACAACCCGAGCTCTGAGCAGTGAAGTGACAGAGTCCCCACCTTGGGAGTGGGGCGTCAGGACCAGACCCCCCCCCAAGTCCAATGCTCTGACCGATCACACCACCACAGCTTGGAGAACTTGCCTTCTTTCCCGCAGACATCTGTGTGGTGTTCAGCAGTACTAACGGCTGGAATTGGTTACTTTGTTGTTTCAATAAATAAATTCTGATTTGGGTGGAGCTTAGAAAATACAGAGTAACATTAGAAGTCACATTAGGTTTAATAACAGCGACCTGTCTCCTGTGTTCTGAGATTCTAAGGTCTTATTTTCCCTTTCCTTATTTTGTTTATGACAGCATTTTATTCTTGTTCACTGAAAGTCTGTACCAAGAATACGTAAGAGTAAAAGAAGGAATGTGAGTCTCGGTAGCCAGCACTGAAAAAACCTGCCATGGTGATTAGATTAGTGTCTGATGTCCCCGGAATGGGAGGGATGCGATGCCTGGTCCAGAGAGCCTGAAGGCTGGATTCCTCAACCTTGGTGCGGTTGACATTTGGGGCCAGATAATCAGATAACTCTGTGTTGTGGGGCTGCTGTCCTGTGCATTGTAGGAGGTTGAGCAGCATTCCTGGCCTCTACCCACTAGATGCCAGTAGCAACCCTTGTCCTCCCCCCCAATTGTGACTACCAAAAATGTGTCCAGAAATGGCCACGTGTCCTCAGGAGGAGGGGGTGGGCAGAATCAGCCCCCACAGAGAACAGTGCAGTATGTATTGGGTCAGCCAGCGCTGGGTCCTGTGTGAGGAAGGAGGAGCCTGTTAAAACGCTCCACACCACTTTCCCAACTATTTGAAAGCTCATAAACATTTTAAAAGCGAAAGAATGAAGGAATCTTTTTTGACAAAGATTTGAGTCTTCCCCGCTGCCTGACTTCAAAGCACTGTTTGAATGTATAACTTGCCATAAAATAGAATCATTAGGTATGGCTTCGTGCCATAAAACTCTTGGGAAAGCTAATAAAACTTCCTGATTTGAGAAGCCAAAGTGTCTTTTGATGAATTAGATGTGAAGCGGCACGTCATGCATCGGGGCAGGGCCTGGCGCTCGGCGTCTCTGGGAGGACTGGCCCCAGGTCGCTCTCCTGTTGGGCTCCCTCGGGGGGCTCACACCCAGGCATGGGTCTCCCCGTCTCCTTGCTGTTCTCTTTTGGTGATCTGTGCTTTTCACATCCTGCTGTACCTTTGGGATCCTCTTGAATGCTTGGCCTTGGATAGTCTGGTTTTCCGAAAGTCTCGGTAAGTGTGACAGGAGCAGAATCTATCCCTATCATTTTCTCCTAACATCTAGCTCAGGGCAGAAGAGCGCAGTGTCAAATGAGTAAAATTAATAAGCACATTTCATGATTATGCTGTGCCGTGCATTATAGTGAAAGGTGAGCAGGGCAAGAGGCTCCAGGGGTCAGCCTGGCAATTACCCAGCCTCCGTGCCGAGATGGAGAGTGGCCGGGCTCCCTCGGAAAGCCCCTTCTGGGAGGGAGCCGGAGTCATCTCGTTGTACTGACCGCTGGACTCTTCTCAGAGAAGCAGCTGGTTCCCCAGAGGTCTGACCCTGAGTTCAAGGAGAATGGGGGGAGGAGACCAACTCCCCATTCCTTTTACCCAGAGTCTCATGAGAAGTCAACATCCAAACTGAAATGTAAGGCGTTTTAGGATGACCGGGCCCCAGCGGTGCTTAGCCGGAACTGCGGTTGGTGAGAAGTCCTGTATGTTGTGCATTGTGGCGAGGCCGCTCTGTCACATCTGCCATAGGACTAATCCCTCGCTGGGCGCAGTCACCTTAAGTACTGTGAACACGGTACCCCGAGCTCGGCACCAGATGGACCGCTGACCCGGGGCAGCACAACCACTTTAAAATGAGCATAGGCCCATTTTAGTAAAATGAGCATAGGCCCTCTTGCTGCTTGAAGTAAAAGATGCCAAATGTTTGCTTATAAAAATTTAATTTTATAACTTATCTTCTCTCCAGGTCAGGGGAAGCTTCTTACGCTAGGGGGCTGGGGCCTATTGGCTAAACTCCATTTATCGTCTCGATTTCTGCAGTCCACTCTGCAATAGCCTCCCCTTTCCGTTCCATAGCCACACGCTCAGGTCCTGGAGTGAGAGCTGATGATACTTCCTGCCATCAGGGTGGGTGGGTCTCGTGTGTCCTCGTGACGCCACAGTGCCTGGGATAGCAACGCTCGCTGTGTCGTAGATGGCTAGTGTTTGCTGATGGTAGTACATGCTCTTTTGTCATCTGTGGATGGTCAGTCTGAAGTGAGTCATACTGCCAGGGAAACACTTCATGCTGAAACTCCTGTGCACAGAACTATCTTGTGATTTCCAAGTCACTATGGGATGTCACGGTGTCTAAGGGCATCCAACTGGACATCACCGATGACCACTATTGGGTGTATTTCCAGGGAAATACAGCCTACCTTTCACCTGAATCCTTTTGCCTTTCTAAATCAGTGTTTACAACCCAGATACTAAAGCCACAATACTGTATTTATGAAATGACTCTTTCTTTCCAGAAAGGACATTTCATTCCTTGATAATGCACTTTTTTAGTAATGTACTTTCACATGATAATATACTTTTTTGGGGCAAAAACAAAATAAAAAGTCAATAATACAGAGAAAGCATAATCAAACACTCCAGAGTGTTTTAATTTAAAATTTTTAACTTATCCAACCTATTTTTTGAGTACCTACTATGTGCTAGCTAAGAGATGGGGATATAGTAGTGATTGAAATCATACTCTTCCTGCTTTCATGAAGCTTGCAGTCTAGAGGGGAAGAAAGACAATTAAATGATCCCACAAATAAATGTGAAATAAAATTGTGGTAAGTGCTATGAAGAGAAGTCCTTACAGGCTATTTCATCTTTCAGATCTTTGCAGATCTCTCCATTTCTCTTGCTAAACCCCAGATGATGACAACAGGGACCCCCTCCTCCAGCTTACTTGTAGATACTGCTCCCTTCCGTGCCCTGAGACCTGCCAAGTGTCTCTACTTGCCCAGCCTCTGCCTTGCTTTTGGCTGCCTTCATTCTTCCTACCCGAGAGCCCCAGAGTGGTGTTTAGAACTGCCACCTGCAGAGTCCCGGCCAAACTGAGGCTTGTCCTCAGAGAGACGAGGATACTTTTTCCTTCTTCCTCACTCCAGTCTAAGACCTCCTCCATTCCCTTCCTGAGGAACCTCACCCTACACATAGGAGTCTTTTTGGCACAGTGATCCAGAAGTGACAGGTTGTTCCCTAGTTCAGTGGCTGCTCACAGACGTCCAGGTGGGGAATTCTTAAGCTTTTGTGGGCCTCAATCCTCTGGAGGTGCCATGGCCCGAATTCCTGCTGCAGTAGGTCTAGGGTAGGGCCTGAGAATTTGCATTCTAACCAATTCCCAGGTGATGTTGATACTGCTGGTCCGATATTATATAGTTAGGCCGCATATAGAGAACTACTGGTCTAAATGAAGTCATTCTGAAATCATCTCTGCATGGAGTTGCCACAAGTCTGCCTCAGGAAGGGCTGTGCTGGCTTTTCCTGTTGTTTTTCAGCCTCTCTTGATTTAAAGTTCAGAAAGTCTCTAGGGATGTGTGTGTGTGTGTGGGTTGTTTTTTTAGAAACATTTTTAAAACGGGATGATACTATTCATACTCTCGTAACTTTTAAAATAATAATATATTGTGGGTACAGGTCTATATCAATCCATATACCGTGTTTCCCCAAAAATAACACCTAGCTGGACAATCAGCTCTAATGCGTCTGTTGGAGCAAAAATTAATATAAGACCCGGTATTATATTATATTATATTAGACCGGGTCTTATAGCAAAATAAGACCGGATATATATTATATTATATTATATTATATTATATTATATTATATTATATTATATTATATTATTATATTATATTATATGACCCAGTCTTATATTGTAAAGTAAAATAAGACCAGGTCTTATATTAATTTTTGCTCCAAAAGACGCATTAGATCTGATTGTCCAGCTAGGTCTTATTCTTGGGGAAACATGGTAGGTATATCTCACCCTTTTAATAATGCTTATTTTATTATCTAACTGTACCAAAATTTGGCTAATAATCCCATATTGAATGACATTTAGTTTGTTTCCATTTTTTTATTTTGTTTTTAATAAGTTTTTTAAAATCCTTGTATATGTGTACGTATCTTGGCTCCATAGAGTAATTTCATAGGTTAGAATTACTGGGTCAAGGTGTTCACATTTTAAATTTCATAAATATTGCCGATTGCCTTCCAGAAAGGTTGTGATATTTTGTCAGTTTCCGTTCTCACTCAAGTGAGTGTGAGTAAAATACATTTGGGGGGGAGGGAGTCCCTCTAGGCTTGCACCCAACTTCGTGTCACTGGTACTTCTCACAGTTAGGTGTAACTCTAAGATCAAGGGCCTGCGTGGTGATGCACACACTTGCTTCAGGGGTGGCTGTGGACCTTCGCCCCAAGAGGCTTCTCGTGTGTGATAACCAGATACAGGACAAAAATCCAAATTCTTTAATTTGGCAGACCTGACTCCAGTGTAACTCCCAGTCTCACGTTTATTTACTGCCTTTTAGCCTCACTGAACCTCTCATTCTCTCACGTTCACAGTAAGTATGAACTTTGTATTATCGTGCTGTTGAGCCTACTTTTTCCATATTTCCAAGATTCCTGTTTTGGTAAAATTGTACTCATCCTTCAAAATGCAGTTTGAATAGCTCCTGAGTGAAACTTTTCCTGACATTACTCATTCACTTATTTATTCATGCATTGATTTCACAAATATCCCCTGACTACCTACTATTGTGCAAGGCACTAGGAATCCCAGTGTTCTGGAAGGTTGGGTCCCATAGGTGAGAGATGAGGATGGACGGATGGGTGAGGCCAGGTCACAACAGAGTCTTGTAAGCCGCATGAAGGAGTTTGGCTATTACTCTGAGGGTGGTGGAAGTCATTAAAGGACTTTAAGGAGAACAGGGTCGTAGATTTTTAAAAGTTTACTTGTGTGCAGCAAGGAAAATAATTGGACAGTATAGATACTGAAGCCAGTGGATGAGCTTGGAGGCTCTGTGTTAGTGTAGGGTAAGAGGGTGCTAGCCTGAGCCAGTAGCAGTAGAAGTGGAAAGAAGTGGATGGATCTGAAGGCTATGGGACACAGGATGGGACACATACCTGCTCTTTCATGGAAGAAATAGATTGACTGTTGGGAGATGGTGCAGAGGTGAGAAAGGGAAGGACCCGAGTGACACCAGAGTATCATGCTGGGCAGCTTGGGGGCGGGGGGTGGACGTGAATGAGGCCCTCAAAAGAAAACCAGGGCTGAGCATCCAGAGAGGTAGATGGAAAATTAGTAAGAAACTGAAGGAAAAAGAGTATTTCTAGAAGAAGGGGAGGTCAGTAATGTTCAAAGTTGCCTAAAGAGTAAGTAAAATGAGACTGAAAGGTTCCCATTGGGTTTAATAACAAGGAGGTGTTTGTGACCTTGGTGGCAGGCTCAGAAGCAAGATTGGAGTGGACTGGGAAGAGGACAGTAGAAATGGGAGGTGACAATTGGAGGCCTCGTGCAGATGGCTTTTAAAGAAGGGAGGGTAGAGGGAAGGTGGTACCAAGAGTATGACATGGGATCACAGGGCTTTTTTCCTTTGTTTAAAGTTGGAAAGTGTTGGGCGTGTTCAGGAGCTAGTGGGGAGGAACCAGCGGTAAGGGAGGGCTGACGGTATAGGAGAGAGGGGCTGTCTGATGAAGCAAGGCCCACGAGGGGGCAGAGGATGTGGCATCCAGTGCCTGGTCAGAGAGAAGCCAGGAAGTCATGTTTGGGTAGCTCTTGTTCCTTCCTGTCACTGCGCGCTGAGAAGCCTGCCTTAGTCGAGTCCTCTAACCACCAAATGGTCCAACCCCGGGCAGCTCATGGACCAGTCACCCCCTAAGTCTCCACTTCCCATTTCTTTCTTTCTGCTTTCCTTCTTCCCCCACCTCCCCCTCTCTCAGCACAACAAACCATTTCTTAAAAACTGTTGGATCTGTGTAATTTATATATGCCCTAAATATATTTGGGATTTTTCTAAATAATTGGAAGTTTCAAATGCTAGAACTGTCAAATGTGAGGGGCTTTGGGGGTACTAGGAGAGACCGGCTCTCCTCTGGACCACTGGTCTGTATTACAGAGACGGATAACTTTAAAATCCTAAACTTGCAAGTGAGGTCCTATTTTTCACTCATCAAACTGGTAAAAGAAAAAGAAAAAAACTCTTCTAAATGCCGATGCAGATTCAAGCAAGCTGGTATTTTTATATAGTGCTGAAGAAATTTTTAAAAATCACATAAAAAACATGTGAAGATTATCTTATTAGAAACATATGGTTGATAACAAGTGAAAAATGTGGGACATAATCGTACGTCCAGTCTGATCACAGGTGTCACGTGGCTCTCCAGAAAGCTAAAGTGTGGGGGTGGGGCAGCCCCAGAACCGGGCAGGAAGACCAGCCTTCTTCCTCACGGCCAGAGGACCTTGCCGGCCCAGATCCTCCTGGAGCTGCCCTGCCTGCAGCTCGGCCCCGGTGAAGCTAGTGCAGAAGCAAGGGCAGTAGCTTCTTCCTGCTGTCTCGGGCTCCCTCCCCACACAGCTCTGCCTTCCAGGGCCTACTCCCAATTCAGAAGTAACCAAACTTAAGTCCCGCCTCACACTTCGGTTTATTTTCAGAACCAGAGCTTGTTTTGATAAAAGGCACCAGGTATTCCTCCCTTTTGTTTTGTTAGAAAATATTTACTGAAAACATGGAAAGTGTTTTTTTATGACCAGCTCAGGGGCCCCTTGTCTCCTGTGGCCTGGGCGAGCAAACTTGGGGTAACTTTTGCATCTTCCCTGCCCACTCCTCCTCGGCCTGCAGGGCCCTGGCCTCAGAGAAGACACACGTGGCCTACTCATTCTTGGCCCGGTGCCCTGCCTCCAGGAGGGGTGCGAGAGGCCAACAGTGGCTGCTGGTAGGACGGTCCTATCAGAAACAGTGGCTTATATTGCCTCCCCACCACTAGGAGGCTTCTCTCCCCCCACTAGGAATTTGGGTTTTGACCCAAAGACTGGAGTAATGACTTTTTCCATAGTTGGTTCATTTGCAAAGTGCAAAGTGGAGAGGACTGATGGGTAACAATACAGTGTTCTGGTATGTCCTTCTGGTCACTGAGACTTCCTGTTACCTATTTAGAAAGGCTTCTAACAGTGAAACCTCAATTAGTTGGATTAATGGAAACGAGAACTTGCTTTAATTTTTCTTTCATTTTTTTCAGTTAAGCTTTTTATTTTGAAATAATTGTAGATTCAAATGCAGGTTTAAGAAATAATACGGAGAGATATTATTTTCCCCATTACCACTGTCTCCCAATGTAAACTCTCGCAGACTCTATCTAATACAATATCACAACATTGAACCTGATACGGTCGAGACACAGAACATTTCTGTTTTTAAATACCTGGGATTTCATTTTTATTCAGGTGTGGTGATGCCAACAGATCAGGAGACAGCTGCCATTGAGAAGACAGTTTGTTCTCACAGTTCCCAAGAGGACGGGGCACGCCGCTGCATGCAGGGCCACATGGGGAAGCACCAGGGTGGGTCGGGGGCAGGGAGCCGGGGGAAAGTATGGGCCACAGCCTTTACCATGGTTTCTACGAGAAAGGCAAGGCGAGGCAAGGTGGACTGTCTGGTCTAAATCATTGCAGCCGGCTCTGGGCTATAGGTGTTGTCAGATACCTGAACCTGGGATAGTGTCCCAGACTGAAGGAGCTGATAAAAGGAGGTGGGTGGAGATAGGGACTCAGGATTGGTGGGTTTGCATGTCACAAATGTTCATTTAAGAACTTGCTCTTAAGAACTATCTCTAGGAATTAGCTAACCTCCTTTTTAACTGCTGACAACCACTAATTTGTTTTCCATTTCTCTAATTTTGTCATTGCAGAAATGTTATAGAAATGGAATCATACATTTCTTTTTTGGGATAGGCCTTTCCCCCCCCCCCCGCCCCCCCAAAACTCAGCATAATTCTCTGGAGATTCATCTGGAGAATCTATTGCATGTATCAATAGTTTGTTACTTTTTATTGCCGAATAGTGTTCATTGATATGCCTGTGCCATGATTTGTTTAACCATTTACCCACTGAAGGACATTGTGTTTGTTTCATTTGGGGCTATTATGAGTAAAGCTTCTATAAATACTCACGAATAGGTTTTTGTGTTGACATAAGTTTTCATTCCTCTGGGTAAATGTCCCAGAGAGTGCAATTGCTGGTCATATAGTAGTTGCATATTTAATTTTTTAAGAAAATGCCAAACTACTTTCCTGTGTGGATGTAGCATTTTACATTTCCACCAATAACACATGAATGATCCAGTTTCTCCACATCCTTTCCAGCATTTGCTGTTGTCAGTATTTTTTGTTTTAGCCATTCTGATAGGTGTGTGGCGATAGCTCAGTCGGTCTTCTTTGTGTTACTCTAGTGGCTGCTTTTCATGTGCTTATTGGCCATGGCTGTATCTTCAATAGAATGTCACTTTGTGTCTTACTCATTTTCTAATGGAATTGTTTCGCTTTTTACTGTTGAATTTTAAGAATTCTTTGTATATTCTAGGTATGAGTCTTTTGTTGGTTATGTGGCTTGCAAATATTTCCTTCCAGTCTGTACTTGTCTTTTTATGTCAACAGGGCCTTTTACAGAGCAAAAGTTTAAAATTTTGATGAAGTCCAATTTATCAGTTTTTTTCATTTATCAATCATGTTTTTGGTATCAAATCTAAGAACTCTTAGCCTAGTCCTAGATCCTGAAGATTTTCTCCTATTTTTTTTTTGTACATTTTATAGTTTTACATCTCACATTTACGTCTGTAGTACATTTTGATGTAATTTTTATATAAGGTGTGGACTTTTATATAAGGTCAGTGTTCTTTTTTTCCCTGTTCTGGGTGAACAACTATTCCAGTACTATTTGTTGAAAAGGCAACCTTTCCTTTTGTATTGGTTTTGAACTGTTATAAAAATCAATTGGGCATATTGGGGTGGCTCTCTACTCAGTTCCTTTCTATATGTCTAGCTCTCTGCCAATACCGCACTGGTTACTGCAGCTGTAAGTCTTGCAAGTGGATATAATGATACCTCCCACTTTATTCTTCTTTGTACAAATTGTTTTAGCTATTCAAGTTCCTTTGTGTTTCCATGTAAGTTTTAGAATAATCTTGTCTACATCTATAAAAATTTTGCTGGAATTTAAATGGCAATTAATATGTAAAAGCATTTTTAAACCCAGTTCTGATGTGGGGGTGTTTCCCCACACCAACAACAAGTAATTCTCAGATGCCAGCTGTAGGTATTATTACAATTCAACAATTCTGACGCTGTCTGCCTGGAGATAGCATCAAATTCCGCACATTAAGGGCTCAGCCCCACAAGACTGCCCTGTCCCTACTTCAGATGCCAATTGCAAGTCCAAGTTGTCACCTGTGCTCTGACCGACTGGCTATATAGATCAGAGGTTACAACGACCCCTCAGATTTGATTAATTTGAGTGGCTCATACAACTCAAAGAACCATTTTATTTACTAGATCACTGGTTTATTATAAAAGGATATAACTCAGGAATGGCCAGATGGAAGAGATGCATAGAGCAAGGTACGTGGAAAGAGCACAGAGCTTCCATGCCCTCTCTCCCAGCATGAGAGTCTCCCCAAATCTCCACGTGTTCACTACTTCAGGAATTCTGCGAACCCCATCCTTTTGGGGTTTTTCAGAGGCTTCATTACATTAGGCATGGTTGATTAAATTATTAACCATTGGTGATCGATTCAAACTCCAGTCCCTAGAAATCAAGGAAAGTTCAACCCACCGCCAAAAAGTCACCTCATTAAATAAACCCAGTTGTTGTGGAAAGGGGCTTGTTATGAATAACAAGACACCCATTTCATTTTTATAACTGTCAAGTGATTTCAAGAACAAAGGACAAAAGATGCTCCCATTGCTCTAATTACCCAGGAAATCCCAAGGGCTTGGGGCTGTGAGCCCTGGGTGAACTGAAGACCAGATATATATTTCTTACTATAAATCGCAAGATCACATTAAATCTGTATATCAATGTGAGGAAAATTCACAGCTTTATTACCTTGAGTTTTCCAATTCATGAGCATAGTATGTCTCTCCGTTTATTTAGTACTTCTTTGATTACTCTCACTAGCATTTTGTAGGTTTCAGCAGAAAAGCCCTCTACATGTTTTGGTAGATGTAAGCCTAAGAGCTTTATTTTTTGTTTCGAGCAATTGTAAAATGGAGTTGTAGTTTTAATTTTGATGTCCATGTGTTCATTGCTATTATATAGAAATGTGATTGATTTTTATATGTTTGTCTTTACTGAACTTGGAGACCTTGCTGAACTTACTAGTGTATGTTCCTAAGGATTTTCTATGTAGACCACAAGAGGGTGAGAGTAGACACTCTTGCCTTATTTCTGATTATAAGGGAAAACGTTCAGTCTATCACCATTAAGTAGAGTATTAGGTTTCTTTGTAGATGCTCTTTATCAAATTGAGGAAGTTCCTTTCTTCTTTCTTTTTTTTTTAAATAATTTTTTTTGAGGAATATTGGAGGACAGTGTGTTTCTCCAGGGCCCATCAGCTCTAAGTAGTTGTCCTTCAATCTAGTTGTGGAGGGCGTAGTTCAGCTCCAAGTTCAGTCGCTATTTTCAATCTTTAGTTGCAGGGGGCTCAGCCCACCATCCCATGGTGGGAATTGTACCAGCGGACTTGTTGTTGAGAGCTCCCGCTCTAACCAACTGAGCCATCCAGCCGCGCCCAGGAAGTTCCTTTTTTCAATTTAAGAAATGTCCAAACCCATAGAGAACTTTTATGAGTTTATTTGCACCAGATTGCCGGGAAGCAAAATCTCAATGGATTAAGAATGGCAGTTTTTGCAGCTTATTTTATACATTAGAATCAAAGGAGGAGATGTAAGTAGGGTTACATGAAATCCATTGGTGGTAGATTAAGGGGGTGGGAGAAAGCAAAGCAGGGAAATCTCTGGGATTAGATAAAAAGTAAAATGGAGAAATCCACATTGGTGGGTACAGGATAGTTAATAATCAACATTTTCCAGCTTATAGAGATGGTATTCAGACAACGAGATAACAATGAGGCATTCGGTGGTCTTGTGCTCTGGTGTTGGGTGTGCCCAGAAGGGTCTGGAAAGAAGATTCCTCTGACATTTCAAAGGTATGTTGTCTTAGATGCAAAAAGACAATAGACAGGCTCACCTAAGGTAAAGATTGACCTTTGTCAAGGAAGCTACAGGCCTAGGATATGACTACCTGCTATGATCCCCTTTTAGTTAGGAATTTTTATGTTCAGACCATCCTGTGTGGTTACTTTCGGTCTCTGAGTTTGTCGTGCCTGCCATGCAGGCCTCCGCTGAGCTTGTCTGTTTTAGTATGTGGCCCCTTTTTTGTCCATACTTTCTATTCCTGTTTTCCCGAAGATCTTTATCATTCATGGGTGTTGAATTTTGTTAAATGCCCTTTCTGCGTTGACTGATATGATCATGTGATTTTTTTTTTCTTTAGCCTGTTAACATGGTGGGATACATTGATTGATTTTCAAATAATGAACCAGCCTCGCATCCCTTGAATAAATCCCACTTGGTCATGGTGTATAATTCTTTTTCTTTATTGCTGAATTCTTTTTGCTAATATTTTGTTAAGAATTTCTGTGTCTGTATTTATGAGGAATATTGATCTCTAGTTTTCTTTTTTGGTACCTTTGGTCTGGTTTGGTAATACTAGATTCATTAAATGAATTGGAAAGTGTTCCCTCTTCTGTTTTCTGGAAGAGATTGTATAGAATTAGTGCTAATAAAATGTTAGATAGGATTTAAATGTTAGGTAGAATTCTCTAGTGAGATCGTCTGGGCCTGGAGATTTATTTTTGGGAAGTTTTAAAATGACGAATTCAATTTCCTTACCACTTATAGGTCTATTCAGATAACCAATTTTATATTGGGTAGGTTGTGGTAGTTTTTTGAGGAATTGATCCTTTTCATTTAAGTTGTCAAATTTATGTATATAGAGTTATTTGTAGCATTCCCTTATTATCCTTTTGATGTCTGCAGAGTCTATAATAATCTGTTTCTGATATTGGTAATTTGTGTTTTCTCTTTTTTTCTTTATCAGTCTTCATAGAAGTTTGTCAATTTTATTAACGTTTTCAAAAAAAACAGCTTTGTTTCATTGATTTTTCTCTTTTCAATATCACTGAGTTCTGCTTTTTATTATTTACTTCCTTCTGCTTGTTTTAGGTTTATTTTGTTCATCTTCTAAGTTCTTGAGGTAGGAGCTTAGATTATTGATTTGAGACTTTTCCTCATTTCTAATGTACACGTTTAGTGCTATATATAAATTTCCCTTTCAGCACTGCTTTAGCTATGTCCCACAAGTTTTCACATGTTTTATTTTCATTTTCATTCTGTTCAATGTATTTTTAATTTCCCTTTAGACTTCTTCTTTGACCCATGGATTATTTAGAATTGTGCTGCTTAGTATCTAAGCGTTTAGAGATTTTCCTGTAATCTTTCTGTTATTGATTTCTAGTTTGATTTCATTGTGCTTGGAGAACGCACTCTGTATGATTTCAATTTTTAAAAATTTGTTGAGGTTTGTTTTATAGTCCATGAAATGGTCTATTTTGGCATATGTTCCACAGTCATTTGAAAAGACTGTGTATTCTGCTGTTACTGAGTGGAATTTTCTTTAAATATTTATTAGATGCTCTTTGTTGGGAGTGTTGTGTTCTTCCGGATTCTTACTGATTTTCTGTTGAGTTGTTCTATCAATTTTTGAGAGAGGAGTATTGAAGGCTTCAACTATAATTTTGGAATTATTTTATTTCCCTTTCACTTCTGTCAGTTTTTGCCTCACATATGTTTTTCAGCATATGTGAAAAACTGTTGTCTGGTGCATACACATTCAGGATTGCTATGTCTTTTTGGTGTAGTGACCATTTTATCATTAGATAATGTTCCTTTCTGTCTGGTAATTTTCTTAGCTCTGAAGTCTATTTTATCTGATAATCAGTATAGCTACTCCTGCTTCCTTGTAATTAATGTTTTCATGATATATCTTTTTCTACACTTTCACTTTCAACCTGCCTATAACATTATATTGGAAATAAGTTTCTTGTAGATAGCATATAGTTAGATCATGTTTTTAAATTGACTCTGCAAATTTCTGTCTTTTAATTGGTATATTTGGATCATTTATATTTAATGTGATTATTGATATTAGGCCTTAAGGTTAGGTCTTAAACCTGCCATTTTATCTTTTATTTTCTGTTCATTCTGTTTGTTTTTGTTTCCATATTCTTTTTCCTGTCTTCTTGGGGTTACTTCAACATTTGTTAGAATTTCATTTTGGCTTATCTAAGTGTTTTTGAGTGTATTTTTTGTATAGCATTTTTAGTGGTTGCTTTAGGTAAGACGTGTGTGTGTGTGTGTGTGTGTGTGTGTGTGTGTGTGTATCTTAACAGTCTACTGGTAACATCATTTTACTAGTTGAGGTGAAATATAGAACGCTTCCTCTCTTTTATATCACTTTACTCTCCCTTGTTTATAATATAATTGTCTTAAATATTTAATCTACATACATTTAGAACCACATCAGACAGTGTTATGATTTTTGCTTCTACCATCAAACATAATTTAGAAAATTCAAAAGGAGAAGGAAAGTATTTGCCCATATTTTTGCATACTATGTTTTTTCATCCTTCCTGATGTTTCAGAGTTCCTTCTTTTATAATTTCTTTTCTGTTTAGAGAACTTCTTTAGCCATTCTTTTAGAGTTGTCTGCTGGCGACATATTCTCTTGGTGTTCCTTTATCTGAGAATGTCTTTATTTCCTGTTCATTTCTGAAGGGTATTTCACTAAATATAGGATTCTGGGTTGACAGTTCTTTTAGCACTTGAAAAATGATGTGCTATTTCCTTCTGGCCACTGTGATTTCTAATGAGAAATCTGCCATCATTCGAATTGTTGTTCCCCTATAAGTAAAGTGTTCCATTCTCAAGTCTTCAAAAATTTTTCTTTGTCCTAATTTTTCAGAGGTTTGATTATGATGTGTCTTGATGTGGATTTATTTGGATTTATCCTGTTTGGAGCTTTCTTACCTTCTTGACTCTGTGGATTTATGCCTGTTGTTAAATTCAGGAAGTTTATAGCTATTATTTCTTCACGTACTTTTTCAATCTCACCTTGTTCCTCCTCTCCTGGAACTCTGATGACAGGAATGTTAGATCTTTTGTTATAATCCACAGGTCCCTGAGGCTCTGCTCATTTTTCGTTCAGTTTATTTTCTCTCTGTTGTTCATATTAGGTCATTTCTATTCTATCTACCAGTTCACTGATTCTTTCTTCTCTCTCTGCCATTTTGATGCTGAGTCCATCCATAAAGTTTATTTCAGTTATTGCATTTTTCAGTTCTAAAATGTCAATTTGGTTCTTTTTTATATTTTCTATTTATTTTCTGAGACTTTCCATTTCTTTGCTTAGACTTTTCTACTTTTCATTTGTTTCAAGCATGTTCATAATTGCTCAGTGAAGCATTTTCATGATGAATGCTTTAAAGTGTTTTTTTTTTTTCTTCAGGTAATTCTAACATGTCTGTCATCCTGATTTTGTCTCTAGATTGTCTTCTTTTTATATTCTGTTTGAGATGTTTTTGTTTCTTGGTGGTTTTCTTTGATGAGTGAGTTTTGATTGAAACCTGGAAATTTTGGATACGCATTATGTTATGAGACTCTGGATCCTATTTAAACCTTCTATTTTAGCTGGCTTCTTTTGACACTGCTCTGGCAGGAAAAGGAAGGGGTACCATCTCTTTACTGCCAGGTAGGAGTAGAAGATCAATTTCCCCACTTAGCTTCTGTTGACACCCAGGGAGGTGGGGCTCCTTGTTATTTCTGGGTGGCTGTTGGAGTTCTAACTCCCTACTAAGCCTCCACTTACACCTCCTTGGTGGGACTGCCTCGTTGCAGCTCCCTTGTGGCCTCCACTGAGTCACAGGGTTGGGGAGGGACCTTGTTCGGTATCATGGTGAAAGTCCTGAGCCTTCACCAGGCCTCTCCAGTGTCACCCTGCGGGGAGGGTCCAGGGCAGAGGAAAGGGTGCCTCAGAACTGCCTGGTGGGATGAAAGTCCTGGCTCCCTGCTTGGCCTTCCCTGACGCCCCCTTGTCAGAGATGTGGGAGGCCTTGTGACAGCTGGATGAGGGTGGAAGTCTAGGCACCTCACTCTGGCTCTGTTGGCATGGGAGGGGGTGGGGCACAGTGTTTTCTATGGTGTCTGGCTGGAGTGGATCTGTTATTGTCCAAAGGATATGTTATTGTCTAGAGAAAACAGGCTTTTTGTTGGGGCTGTTTTTGTCTGTTGCTGTTTCTGGGTTGCTAGCTTCTTTTGCTCCAAGTCTGGGATATTTGGGGGTGGGGAGTGGAAACCCAGAGATCTCAGTATCATGTGTTCCTTAGGTCCCAAAGTCCCTAGCTCTCTGCCTTCTGCCCTCTCCTTTCAGAGTTCACTTGTGTTTCTTTCATATAATGTCCAGGAATTTTAGTTGTACTTAGCGGGAGTAATAGGAAAAACTATATCTTATTCCAGATTCCTGGAAGTGGAAGTCCTGGCTTGCTTTAATTTTATTTTAATTCAGGGTTAACTAGAGAATCTGTGTATTTTTAAGCCTGTCAGAAATATTTCCTAAACATTTATGTTTCACCCTTATTATGTATATAGGCAAGAAATATGGTACTGCGTGCTGTAAAACACTTGACAATTACTTCTTAATGTCTTCAAGATTCAAAGTGCTTCAGGGGCACCTTTCTCAACTTTTGCGGTCTGCATTTATAGTATTAAGAGGCTGTATGCATGAGGGATGGCGCATATCGGGAAGAGATGTGGCTGGAGGTGAGAATTGTGGGTAGTGAGCTGTGTTATTGAAAGATGGAGACCACTGAAGGGAAGAAAGAATCCATGAGATATCTCCAAGTCAGGCAGGTGAGACGGGAAGGAAGAATCTGTTCTGGTTCTTGAAGCAGGCGGAAGTCCAGGGGATGTCGCAACCAGACCTACTAATTAATTTGTTGATTATTTGTAAAGCAATTTTTTGTGTCAGTGACAGGTAATTGTTATTAACACATCGGTCTGTATCCTTCCAATTTTTTTTAATGAGTTTGCAAATGCTTATTTATATAATAGAGAAAGACTGTATAGTTTAGTGATCAAAAGCATAGACTCTGGAACCCTCTTACTTGGGTTCAAATCTTGGCTCTGCTGCATATGAGCTGTGTGACCTTGGTCACACAAGCTGTGTGACCTTGGTCAAGATACTTTACATGTTAGTGCCTCAGTTTCATTGTCTCTAAAGTGGGGATTATTAACAGAACTTTCCTCATAGAATTGTGCTGAAGATTAAATGAGCTAATGTTCGTAAAGTGCTTAAAACAGTGCCTTGCGTGAACGTGAGTGATGCAGCTTTTAGTTTATTGTTATTATTATTAACACATACGCTATACATAGTATTCCTTGACTTTCCTCTTTCCCTTAATAATATAGGTAGGAAATCTTTCTATGTCATGACATGTATATCAAACTCATTCTTTTTAATTGCTGTTTTCCCCCTGTATAGAAGCTTGTTAGATACTGCCCTGCTAATGAAAATTTCATTTTTTCTTTGGTCTTTGAAAAGCAATGCTGTGATAAGTATCCCTGTACCTATGTCTCTGGGTGTATGCTGATGGGTAAAAGGATATGTACATTTTAAATTTTAGTAGTTGCTATCACGAGCTTTTCAAAATGCTTTACCAGTTTATAATTTTACCCTCATCCTTACCATCACTCTTTATTATCAGTCTTATTTTTATTTTTCCAAACTGGGACCTCATTGTATGAATTTTCAGTTCTGTTATTAGCAATGAGATTGAGCATCTCTTCATATTTATTGGTCATTCGTATATTTTCTATTAATTTCCTATTTTTATAGTTGGCTCATTTGGTTAGTGTTTTCTTATAGATTTGTAGGATTTCCTCATGTATTCTTTTTATTGACTCTGACTATCATATGTGTTACAAATATCTTTTTCTCAGTCCATCATTGTAACTTTGTTTATAATATCAAACTTTGTTGCGATTTGTTCATTTTATCAAACTTTTTAGTTGTTAGTTTTTGTGTAGTCACATCTGTCAGTCTTTTTTGGTCTTACTGCTTTAAAACATATGTCTAGATGCTAAAACTACTAGGTAAAAGTTTTATGAGAAGTAGTATGTTTACATAGTATCAAAGTATCTCTCACAAAATGCTTATTAGTTACAAAAGAAGTGGGAAACTAAGCAGATACCATCTTAAGCAAGTGACTGGTTAACATTACCGGTAATGAGACAAATAGATGTCATGTGCCTCTTGATATGATACACTGAAGAATACGGCATAAATAAACATATTAGTGTATATATTCCATATATAGAAGAGAGAAAAGGAGAGAAAAAGCAAATGTGGTAAAATGTTAACATTTTCAACAATCTGGGTGAAGAGTAGTACACAGAAATTCTTTGTTATTTTTGTAACTTATCTCTAACTCTTAAATTATTTTTAAAAAATTTAATTAGAGAGACATGAAAACATCTGCCTACCCCAGGATTATAGAAATATTATCCTATATTTTTAGCTAATACTTCATCTTATTTTGTTCATTTGGCTTTTTAAACATCCAAATTTTTATTTTAGAGTATAGTGTGGGGAGGGGGGAGGGGTGTCCACCTTTTTCCCCAAATTTGTAGCCACTTTCTGAGCACCATCTTCTACCCATTGGTTTGATGTGTTACTGTCTTCAGTAACCAGATCCCTGCATATATCACAGGTTTGTGTCTGGTTAAAAGCTCATTTCCTGCCCCAAAGATGGAACTCAGCAGCTTCTTTTCCGTTAGGGGTAGAGCATTTATGCACAAAGTGTAGTATGTGAGGCAAACAAAAATAAGCTGTGTTGCCACCTCCTTCTGACCCCCGCTGACCTCCAGCCAAACCCCTCCCCCCAGTTGGGGGTGGGGGAAGAGGGAGAGCTGATCCTTGGAGCCTGCCTGGAATGCTGGTTCCGCCTTGCCTTCAGGGCTGGCATGTGAGGCCGGTAAACATTGCCTGTACCTACACCGCAGCAGGCCCAGGGCCAGGGGTATTAAAAGCACCCCAATTAGGTCAAACTGTACCATTAACAGCAAATCATGCCCTTAACATGCAACTCTGGCTTTTGTGCTTAAATCTAAATGCTACATTAGGACAGTGTTGCAACATCTTGCTTGTAGCTTCAGGCCTGTGGCATCAACTGACTAGGACACAGTCTGGTGACTACAGGGGGAATTCTGGTTGCAGAATGGTATTTGCTTGAGCCCAAAAAGGAGAATTTTCCAGACTATCCCTAGGTTCTATTCCTTTTCATTAATCTATTTATTCTACAGTAACACACTGTTTCCGTTATTGGTTCATATGGGTTTTTTTTTGAAGTTTTAGCAGTTCCTTGATTTTCTAAAAATTGAGGTGAAATTCCTATAACAGAAAATTAACCGTTTTAAAGTGAACAATTCACTGGCATTTAGGACTTTCCCAATGTTGTGCGACCACCACCTCTGTGTAGTTCCAAAAGAGTCCCCCAGTCCCTGGTAACCCCCAATTTACCTTATTTCCCGGAATATAGGACTGGGTCTTATATTAATTTTTGCTCCAAAAGACACATTAGGGCTTGTATTCAGGGGATGTCTTATTTTTTCATATACAACAATCTACATTTATTCATTTCTTCATGTACAAAAATCTACATTTATTCAAATACAGTCATGTCATCTTCTTCTGGAACATCGTCATAACTCTCCAAACCCTGAATTCTGGCTTAAATTTCTTGCGACTCCGTTTCCTGTATTAGCCTGCAATCTCTCATGTCCAGCAACAGAGCTCTCCTTAAATGAACACTTCTTGTCCAGGTAGCCTGCTCGTAGTGCATTGGCAACACAGTTGTCAGTGATTTTTATCCCATGAATTCTTCACCCAAGTCACGACCTCTTGCAGGCGAGGCTTCACAAAGTTTCCACGCTGATTTCTCTCCATTCTATTTTCAATGTAGTCATTGACTTCCATGCGCAAATGGTCCTTAACTGGCTTGTTCATTGCAATACCAAGAGTCTGGAGATAGGCAGTCATTCCTGCGGGAATCATTATTTGATCTATTCTTCTCTCTGCAAGGAAGTTCTTCATGTCTTTAGCGCGGTGAGTGCTGACTGAATCCCAGACTAGGAGACCTCTTTGGCCACCTCGCAAAACAAGTGGCAGCGTTAAATAGACCCTCTTATAACTGCTTGTGTGCACCAGGCTTTTTCAGTTTCAAGAACATAAATGCCTGAAACACGTTCAACCTTACCTTTCTTGCCCTTAGTGATGATTAGAGTTGGGGCTTTCTTTCCATCCAGACGAACTGCCAAAATACGGGTAACACATGCACTTTTGTAACCAGTGGAGGGAATGTAGATTTACGAGGCACCCCTCTGATCAATTGACGTTTGAGATCCTTGGCCCATAAACACTGCAGTTTCATCCATAGCAATCATGTTGGAGAGTTGGTATTTAGAAAAGTCAAAGCCATCAACAAAGGACTTGAATGCAAGTGCACATTTAATAACTTCAGTATCTTACAGACAGTTCATATCGCTGAAGGAAGCCATCCAGCCAGTGTTGTGATGCTTTGAATTCTTCTGGGGATATTTCTGACTGTGGTGCCATTGCAAGGGCAAATGTTTGAATATCAACCCTGGGTGCAACCAAAGCCTTCGCTCTCCTGTCAGCAATCCATTCACAGATGATGTCTTCCAGCCAGGAAATAATGGTTGCCCACCTGATCCACACTTTCGCTTCTTAGCATTTCCTTCAGCCACCTGTTGACTAAGGTTATGGTATTCTGCTCGCCATTTTTGGACCATTGGAGATCCAACTTTTTCTCTTTGCAGAAAGCCATAAGATTCTTGCCCCAGGAGTCCTCCACGATTCCTTTCTTGTACTCCACGGAATAGCTCTTTCTTTTTGCATTCATCTTGTCTGGGGGTCAAAGTACTATTCCCTTTAAATCTACCATTAAATCAAGTGTTAATTGAAGATTTATGAGACAGGGGTGGCAACAAAAATGATGACAGTTAAGAATAATGGTCCACACAAAAGCGACGAAAAATTGCAGGCACCAAAATTCAGAAAATGTTTCTTTATTTCACACGAGTGCATTAAGTACATCCGTTATGACACACGATGTATTGAATTATGAAGATGCACATTAGACACAACCACGTTTGTTCGCTATCAAGTGCCCACGTTATTCAAGTGTTGTGTCTGTACTACGGTTGGTCATTCGGCAATAGGTCTCGGGTTCATCTGTTTACATAGGCGTTTACCTCTTGTCCAAAGGTGCCCGCTTGGGTATTTACAAATACTTAGTTATAATTTATATTATCATTTAAGTATTAATGTCAATAATGTTATTTATATTTAATTATATATTAATATTATTATTTTATAATTGAATGCGTCCGTCATGTGTTGCAACGGACGTACTAAATGCGTCTGTCTGACTGACGATCTTAACTGGGGCTTATTTTTTGGGTAGGGCTTATATTATGAGCATCCTGAAAAATCATTCTAGTTCTTGTTTTCCGATTAGGTCTTATTTTGTGGGAAATACGGTACCTATTCTTGTATAAATGGAATCATATACCGTGTTTCCCCAAAAATAAGACCTAGCCAGACAATCAGCTCTAATGCATCTTTTGGAGCAAAAATTAATGTAAGACCTGGTCTTATTGTATTATAAGACCGGTCTTATATAATATAATGTAATGTATGTAATATAATATAATATAATATAATATAATATAATATAATATAATATAATACCAGCTCTTATATTAATTTTTGCTCCAAAAGACGCATTAGAGCTGATTGTCCAGCTAGGTCTTATTTTGGGGGAAACACCGTGGTATATATGACCTTTTTGGTTTGGCTTCTTTCACTCTGCATAATGTTTTCAAAACATGTTTTGATATCTGATAGAACAATTGCCTTCCTTTTTTTCTCTTTTTCAAAAAATTGTGCTTTTTTTGCCATTAGTATATCTTTTTCGGGTGTGCGTTCAAGTTTTTTGCCCATTTTTATTGGGTTGATTATCATACACTTTGAAGAGTTCTTTGTATATTTTAAGTACAAATCCTTTGTTGGACATATGTTTTGCAAATATTTTCTCCCAGTCTGTAGCTTGCCTTTTCATTATCTTAACAGTATTTTTGAAAAGCAAGAGTTTTAAAGTTTGACGAAGTTCAAACGCTTGCGTACCCCAGGATTAGCTGTTCATAATGGTTCCCTACTTTTGTAATATCTCTAGGACCTGGAGGGTAGCCTCCCCTTCAGTCCCAATAATGATCATTGGTGTCATCGCTCTTCTTTCCTCCTCAGGCTTCCTAGACTTTTTTTCAGTTTTTTATTTTCTCAAAGAACCAGCTTTTGGTCTTATTTATTTTCTCTATTATTTTTCTGTTTTCTATTTGACTGTTTCCTCTTTATTATTTCCTTTCTTCTGCTTACTTTGGGTTTAATGTTCTGGTTTTTTAAGGTGGAATTTTTGGTTATTAATTTGAGACCTCTCCATTTCTAACATAAGCATTTAATGTTATGAATTTCCCTTTAAACTATGCACTAGCAGCTTCCCTCAGTTTTTTGGTTTTTTTTATGTTGTGTTTAATTTTGATTCAATTCACAATATGGTGTAATTTCCCATTTGATTTCTTCTTTGACCCATGGGTTATTTAGATGTATGTGTCTCACTTCCATGTATTTGGGGATTTTCTAGATAGATTTCTGTTATTGACATCTTATTTAATTCTGCGTCATCAGAGAACAAACTCAGTTTTATAGCCTCGAATAGAAATCGGCAAACTTTTTCTGTAAAGGTCCAGATAGTAAATATTTTCAGCTTTGTGGGCCACATGTGGTTTCTACTGCATATTGATGCTTTTAACCCTTACAAATACAGAAACCATTTGCATATTCATAGGCTATATGCAAACAGGCTACAGGCCGACTTTGGCCTGTGGGCTGTAGTTCATCAGCACCAGCTTGGACATGTACACCTGAAAAGAATGTATGTTCTGCTGCTGTTGAAGTTGGAAAGTTTCTGGGCATTATTGAAACAGTTCTTCTCCTCTCCTCTCTCTGAGGTTCTAATTACATGTATATTAGACCACTTGATAGTGTCCCAGAGCTCAACTAGCTAAACAAACCCACAGAAGGAAATAAAGATAACAGGAGAAATAGATCTAAGGGAGAGTTGTTAAATGAGCATTGATTCTTTGTAAAAAGCAAAATAGATAAACTTCTGGCAACTATCATAGTAGAAGGAAAGAAAATAAATAGAAGCAGAATTTAGATTGAGAAAAGGACAGTAAGGCTATAAGATTTGACAATTATAAGAGAATTTGACGTATATGCACAGCTCTTATGTGTAGCCCTAGTGACTAAAATGGAAAATCTTGACGAATTAGGTCATTGCTCCTGCTGTTTAAGAAGAAGAAATCCAATACCAAACCTGTATCAAAGGATGAAATGGGAAAAGTCATTAGAGAACCAGTTCCAACAAAAGCACTAGGCCCAAATTGTCGTAAGGTAGCATTCCCTGAAATTGTCGGGGAACAGGTAACTCCCACATTCTGTCAACTGTCTTAAAGCTTTCAGAAAAGATGGGAAGCTGCTTAGTTTGTTTAGAGGAAAGCTAACTTTTACAAAAATATGTTTTTCTCATGTCCAACAGCCTCACTGAATTCTTTTATTCTTTCTAATCCCAAGCCCCCCCCACCCTACCCGGGTGTCTTGGCTGTTTCATGACCCTTTGGATCATGGTTTAGGAAGACAAGTCTGTAAGGTTTATGTGATAGGACGTTATGTGATTGCAGATTCCATGGTATTTGCAAAGAGGGCCAGATGAGAGGGGAAGGGTTTAAGCAGGGATTGACCTGTTGACTAAGCAAATATTCAATAATTCTCTTCTCCAGTCTCCTTTGTTACGGCTTATGGAATTGTTGCCCAGTGCATCTCCCTAACTCCATTCTAACCTTCCTACATTATTGCCAGTGGAAACTTTCTAAAAGTTCAGATTACTCACCTGCTTAGAATTGTCCTCTGGCTCTCTGTTTTTAGATTGAAAGGCAAATTCATCGTTTTACTAACTACGGAATGTTTAGCAGCTAGCACTCAGGAGGTGTTTATCAAAGGCATGGACTTCACTGGAATCTAAGACTTACTCTGATTTGCCATTCCCTACCTTTCTAGCCCTCATCCTGTCCCCTTGAATTCTATATAGTTCTTCAACTGTGTTCTTCCCATGCCTGCCTCTGTGCCACACCCCAGGTCCTCTCCCTGTGGAACGCTGTTCCAGCTCTTTGGGTTGTGATGAAGCGTTTACTTTGCTCTATTACAGCTCTTACCACTCTTTAACTCGCGTTTCCAGCAAGCCTGCATCTCTGACTGCATCGTGAGGCCCCTGGAACGGTGTCTTTCACAGAGCTTTACCTCCAGTACCCAGCACGGAGCCTGGTGCATAGTGCACCACCGGGCATGCCGAGTACGGTTATTGAAATGAATTAGCTGGCTCCTTTCTGTTTTGCCTTTCTGTGTCTGGGATATTGGATGCCAACATCCAGCTAAGTTATGTTTGTGTTAAACATGAATTGAAATGCAATTACCGCTGGCAGTGTGGTTTGAGAGCTGAGTAAGAGAGTAAATAAGAAGGGCGACTTAGTCACAAGTGCAGTTCATCTCCTTTGCTTCTTGCCTCCTGTCATTGAGCATGACTCATGAGCTCGTGAGTTCAACTTGTCTTCTCTTAAATCCCATCACATTAACTCTTCCTGCCCTCCTTGTCTTGCTGGGTTTTCAGGGCCCCTGTGTTAAAAGCAGCCAGAAGCCCCGAGTCTGGCCCATGTCTGAGGTGGCTGGCTCCAGCAGGAAGCTGCACTACCCACTCCGGTGGTGTGTGTGGAGAGCTTGGGCAGAGGTGGGGCCAGCCACCTGGGGCAGCGGGAGCCTGCCGGCCAGGGGCCGTCCTCAAGGGGAGGCCACGCAAGGTCAGGGTCCAGGGTCCATGCGTTTTCTCCTAATCCCTGGTCTGGCTTTCACTGTTTTCTTAACCCTATCCTGCTAGGGCCCCAGCTAAGGCAGCCCCATGCCGTCTGTCACCGATGCAGCCTCCTGATCTTAGACCCCTTTTGTTTTCATAGCTTTAAGAATTGCATTCAGAAATCATGGCCGAAAATTGGGCCTGCCATGAGGTCAGTTGATTGGTTTGATAGAAGAACTTCCTTCTTGTTCTTCAGAAGGCACTTTGAGGTCTTGGAGTCTCAACGTTGGGGGTCTCCAGAATCTTTCAGACCGGTGCCCTTGCTTGTTAGTGAGCATTTCTGTAGCCTCGCTCAGTCCGCTGGCATGCTCCCTTGCTTACGCCCATCTCCTGGGCTCAGAGGAGATTTCCTCAAGCTTTAGAGATGGAACAGAGGAAGAGAAGCATTCATTTATTCGCAGGTTCTGTGCAGGCCCTGGGAATCACGAATGTCAGATGTAGCCGCTGCCTTCGTGTAATTTACAGACCCAGACAAAAGGGAGAAAGTGAGAAAAAAGGTGTCAAAGGGCGGAGCTCCTTCGGGTTGGGTGGCTCTCTTGCTTCCCAAGAGCAGGCCTCCCAGGTGAGTGCCCATTTCCACTTCTTCCTCCCTGGGTTCTTGATTGTTAATCCCTCTCTTGTGTAAATCCCTTTGTTCTCTCGCCTTCTCTGCCTCCTTCCTCTCCACATAAACCTGCTGCTGTGCCCTCTGTTCCTAAAAATAAACAGATGCGGCCACCTCCTCCCTGTCACTTCACCAGCCTCTTGAGCACCGTCTTTATAAGCCCTTCTTACCCGCGGGTGTTTCTTCTTGTCATCTTCTCTTCATTATTTCCACTCACCCCTTAGCTCCTAACTCAGTAGCTTTTTCCTAATTGTTATTCTTCTTGACCTTGTCTCAACTTTGGACGCCATTGACCAATTTCTTCCTTCCTTAATATATTCATTTTCTGAATACAGAACTAACACACGCTCATTGTAGACAATTTAGAAGATATAGAAAAGTACAAGAAAGTAAAAGTGACTCATATCCTACCACTAGAGGAAAAATGCTGTTAACATTTTGACATACATATATCCTTTTAATTGTGTGTGTGTGTGTATTGTAGCAATAATGGAATTCTTTTGTATGTACTGTTTCATAACCATGCTTACTTAGTATTGCATTATATTTTCTTATTGTATTATTGCAGCATTTTCTTAGGTCATCAGATAGTCTTCTCTAGTCCTTCTTTCTTAAAACACTCTTATTCCTTAAATGTGATTCACCTATTTGCCACCCATTCTCCAGTCTCCCCTTCTATGGTGATCTCTCCCACACCCAGCACACCCCCAGGCCCCAGCCTTTCCCTGGGCTCTCCTCCAGCCTGGGTCCCAGCCACGCTGGAGCCGAGCTGCCACCCTCCCACAGATAGTCTGTGCTCAGCCTCTCCTTCGCCAGGCCCACGCTTCCACTTGCCTGGTAGACAAGCCCACATATGGTGGCTGGCTGACACTCAACTGGAATATTCCCAAAGGGAGGCCAGATTCCTCCTGGGGCTCCTCTGCCTGTCCCCCTCCTACAGCCTGTTAGGTAGTTTCTTGATTCTGCCTCTGCTTCATGTTTTGCAACCTCCTTCTCTGTCTGCTGCCACCCCAGCTCAGGTGCTCCCTGTTCTGGTCCCACGTCGCCTTTTCCAGGAAACTCAGTCCCTCCCTTCTCAGCACTAGGTTTTCTCCTTTAAGCACCACGCTTAGAATTCTTCCTCCTGCTCCCAGTTCCACAGATGCTCCCTCTACCCCAAGGGTGAGGCCTAACTCTCCTCTCGCGCCCTGCACTGGCCACAGTCCAGCCAGCCCAGCTCTTCCCACGTGTGGCTTTTCTGACCCTGCCTCTTCCAAGGGCGTGCCTGCTGCTCTTCCTAAGCTTCGTTCCTGCCTGTGGATGCTTTCTGGTGCTTCCCACCTAAGGCTGCCTTTGTTCTGCCCTTCCTGTCCTCTCCTGCGCCCTGAGGTGCTTTGGTATCTCTGAACTCTTAGCCCTTGTGCTCCTTAGGGTACTCAGGTAGGCCCGCCAGGGCTCCCAGTAACGCCCAGCCTGTGCTGTGTCCGCCCCGTGCTAGCTGCCCCAGCACGCAGCATTTAATTCGCACAATGACCCTGTCAAATTACATTATAATCTTATTTTACAAATAAGAAAATAGGGCCTCAGGGAGCTCTGCTGCTCCTCTTGTGATCACACAACAGGTGTGCATGGCTGAGATCAAACCTAGGTCACCTGCCTCTGCATTGTACCCTCACCGTACCTGTTGGCCTGACTCAGATTTGTGTGTGCTGAAGTGTGCGGGGCAGTGCCTTCCATATCGTGAGTGCTTAGTAAATATTTGCTGAAAGAAAAGGAAAGATTTGTGGCTTGAAGACATCAGTTGCACCCGAGAGATGACTGCACATGCAGGGGGAAGTCTCTATGTAAAGCCAGGTCAGCTTGCGTCCCCGGCATGGGAGGGAAGCAGTGCTTCTGATAACAACGCTAATACCAATATTTACTGTTGACTAAGTGATTACTACTGTATGCTGGGTGCTAGGCAAAGCACTGTATTTGCATTGTCTCTTTCAATTATTGCTACGACTGTGTGAGATAGAACCTACCATCTCCATTGACAGAGGCAGAGACTGAGGCTCAGAGAGGTTGAGGCACTCAGCCAAGGTCGCACAGCTACTAAGTGGTGAAGTCAGGATCTGAATTCACATCTTTCCAGTACCAAAGCTGGTGTTTTAACCTGCTGTATTGTCCTGCTGCCCTGGTCCAGGAGAGTAGGTATTGGGCAGTATGAGGCATGAATTATCCCAGAGTCCAGCCAGGAAAGGACTGCGAAACACTGGCCATGGTTAGCAGAGACAGCGAGAAGGCCGTCTGCAGGACGAGCTGTGCACAGCTGCTTCTGTTTTCTTTCCTTCTTTGCTCAGCAGACACGTCTTCTGTCATGAAGTTCTCCTCTCTTACTCCCAGGATCTGGAGAGAGTATCAGTGAACCCTGCCGTTATTTTATGTATTTATTTATTTACTTAAAAATATCTTTATGACATTCTAAAACTTGTAAAAACTCATTTCAGAAAATCCAAATCATGCAGAATTATATAAACTAAAGAGTGAAAATATTACCTTTCCTCTAATCCTACACATTACTAACAGGTTAGAAGTAGCCTTCTAGACTTGTTTTTTTTTTCTTTTTGCTAAAAACTGTATTTATTTTTAATTAAATAAGGAGTACAAAAATCTTCTTACCTTAAAAACTCAAATAACATGGCCAAAGGTCAAGTACCTTTCAACCACACCCCTAATTTCTACTGGCCACTGTCAACCGTTTGCCTTTTTCTTCCTTTTGCCTCTATATTTGCATATGTAAATGACTTATAGAAGTAAATCGTAACTTGTACTTTTAATATCAGTTAGATCTTGCAGTAAGCTCTTGCTTTATTTTTACTGAACGATGCACATGTTATTTAGATCTTTCTAGATGCGTGGGTATAGGTCTAACATGTTCTCAGTCCCTGGTGTGTGGTGTTCCATGTAGGCTGAATGCACTACGCCAGCATTTTCCTGCTGCTCAACTTTTAGTTTTGTTCTCGTTTTTCACTAAATAAAGTTTTAGTACATGCCTCCTGGTTCGGGTTGCCAGATTTAGCAAATGAAAATACGGGATGCCCAGTTAAATCTGAATGTTTTGAAATTTTCTTAAATTTGAAAAAAATTATTCGTTGTTTACCTGAAATTCTAATTTAACTGGGTGTCCTGTGTTTTCTCTGGTAACCCTCTTCCTTGTGCACATTTGCAAGGATTTGAAAGCCCACCCTTATTATTATTATTCTTTTAAGTCTCTCCGATTTTTTTAATCAAATAATTGTATTACAAAACATTTATATGGTTTTGTCCATATTAAAGAAGGTTTAATGCAAGAAGCCAAGGGGAAAGGAAGATCCTGGAAGAAGAGAGTGTGCTTTTGGTTGGTACCATGAGGGAGGCTTGGCAGGACCCAAGTGATGAGAACCTTCCACGTGATGAGATTCGAGAGAGAGCAACAAACAGGAGCAAAGCCAGAGAGGCGGGAAGTCACCAGGCAGATTTAGGAAAGACAAGTGTGAGGGGTGGTGCAGTGTCACAGAGGCCCAGGGAGGAGTGAGGCCCAACCAGGAGTGGGTGGTCAGTGTCCCCGAAACGCGCAGGACTGAGGGAGACCCAGCAGTCCCATGGACAGAGACACCCATTCATTTCTTCTGCTAAAAAAAGTTAGACGTTTTCAGCCCAAGATCCGTGGCTGACTTGAGCTCTCCATTCGGGATGTAAAATGATATGAGGATGTGAATGAAATCATATCCCCCCCAAAAAAACAGCCTAGAGTTTTTCGACTGGTCGCCGGATAAGTCAAATGGCTCTTTTCACTGTAGGGAGCATTTGGGGCACACCTCCTGTTAGGAGTCTAGAGGGTGGTTACTTAGACTCCCTGCCTCCTTGCTGTGCCCACGCTGCTCCGATTAAAGAGTTTAAGTCGCTCCATGGTTGGCCACTGTCTGACCTGGGCCACGTGTGTGTTTCCACAGTGCATGAGCTAAGCCATCAAGGACCCTTTGAACTTCATTCTTATTCAGAGTGTCAACCAGATATTTCCTTTGGACTGTCTGCAGAGTTTCCTGGCCCCTTTGATTGCTTTCTGTCTGCCAAATACATCTTTGAATTGTGGGTGGGCTCTCTTAAAACACCAGGGTGTGAACAGGTTGAAGAATCTGGTGGGTTAACTGTCGTGTCTTTCAAGAGCGTCTCCTCGGGCAAGAAGTGCTGTGTTCTGACCCGGAAGAACTCTGACAGCTCCGAGGATCTACTGCACAGCCCTCTCCAGGCAGCTTAGATGGGTAGCCGATTTACGAACTGGTTTTCAGGTTTCAATCCAAATCTTCCTTTCTCACCTCATCAAATGAAGTATTTTAAATTGTTGTTTTTCTTATTATAAAAACCAGATAGAGTCAACAGGTACAAGCTTCCAGGTATAAAATAATTAAGTCATGGGGATGTAACGTACAGCATTGTGTGTCTGTCATTGCCTTTGTATATGACCTGTTATTTCTCTACAAGTGTTAAAGGTGGTTTCTTTATCCCAAATTTAGTGGGATTCTCTGTGGTTTTGCTTCCTGGCGAGACTTTTTCATTCTCTGTACTTGAGTACTCAGGACCTCATTAATATGGAGGCTCAGTTCTCTTCCATTTTTTGTTGTTGTTGTTAAGATTTTATTGGGGAAGGGGAACAGGACTTTATTGGAGAACAGTGTGTACTTCCAGGACTTTTTTCCATGTCAAGTTGTTGTCCTTTCAATCTTAGTTGTGGAGGGCGCAGCTCAGCTCCAGGTCCAGTTGCCAGTTGCTAGTTGCAGGGGGGCGCAGCCCACCATCCCTTGCGGGAGTCGAACCAGCAACCTTATGTTTGAGAGGACACGCTCCAACCAACTGAGCCATCTGGGAGGCAGCTCAGCTCAAGGTGCCGTGTTCAATCTTAGTTGCAGGGGGCAGAGCCCACCATCCCTTACGGGACTCGAGGAATTGAACTGGCATCCTGTGGTTGAGAGCCCACTGGCCCATGTGGGAATCGAACCAGCAGCCTTCGGAGTTAGGAGCATGGAGCTCTAACCGCCTCAGCCACCAGGCTGGCCTGTCTTCCATTTTTTATTTTTCCTTCTGGAAATTACATTAGTTGAATGCTGCATTGATCCTATAGCTTATCTATAACTTTTATATTTCTAGGCTCTTTGTATTGTTCCTAAATTGTTCCTTTTAAAAACATTTTCATGCTCTTCCATTCTTGTTTGGTGGATGCAATATGTTCCCTCATCCCTCTGAGAATATTAATTGTAGGTTTGGTTGTTTGCTCCTTAGCTTTCATTGTTTCCTCATGTTATCTGTGCTACCTCCCACTTTTCCTTTTTCTAATTCGGGCCCTGGCTGTCGTATTTGGGACTTGGCCGCAGTGCCTGCTGATCCTTGTTGTTCGCTTATATTTCGGAGTGAGGAGAGCCAGCTGGTGGGGTTGGATCTGTGGGGTGGGTTTCACAGGGTGAAGGGTGATGCAGTAGGACTGAGCTTCTGTAGCAGGAGACCTCCAAAGTCTACTCTCTGGCGCGCTTTAGTTTCTCCAGAGACGTCTCCTTCACTGTCCGGCATTTAGGGGGTTCAGCTGGCTGTCGAGGTGCCAGAAGCAGGGACGAGGGTGAACCTGGTAGTGGCAGGGAAGGGGGCCCACCATTCAGTGTGCATAGTTAACCCCGTTTTCACTCTGGAGCCTCACTTCCTCCATCACCTCCTTCCCCATCAACCAGGCTGGTGCTCTGGAGTCCTGAGCCTTCCTGGTTCCCTGTTCTGCAGAAAATACATCCGAAATGCGGGTGGGGATCTGGGAGTCTAACTGCTTTGTTTGTAGAGCTTGTTCCAGTCTGCCTTGTCAGCCCTGAATCCACCCACCTCCACTCCCACCACGCCCTCCGCGCCCGCCCTGCCTTCCACGCCCGGGTCCATGGTATCTGGTGGCCTTCAGCCCTGCCGCCCTGAGGGGTGAATCATTAGCCCCTCCAGGCCTTTAAATGTCATCCCCTCCGCTCTGCTCAGCTGTACCTCCCACTTTCCACACTGCCAGACATTTGTTGGCATCTCTCTTGTGTTGTACGCCTCTCTTGCTCCTTATTTTAGCGGGTTTATGGTTTCTCCACTTGATTGTCATTTTAGAAGAATATCAACAGAGAAGAGAGAGAAACCCATGTGTTCAACCTGCTCCTCCTTAGAGGCGACTCTTGAACCCAAGGAGATGCCAGAGAGGGATGGTATGAGTGTGTGTGTGTGTATGTGTGTGTGTGTGTGTGTGTGAAGAGGGAGTGTGTCTGTGTGCCTATGTGAAGGTGTGTGTGAGGGTATGTATATGAGTGTGTGTGTATGTGTGTGAATGTGAATATGTACGTGTGTGAGTATGAATGTGTGTGTATGTGTGAGTGTGTATGTGCGAGTGAGTGTGAGTGTAAAGCCCTGTAACACACGCTCTAGGGGCACTGCCGTCATCCTTGGCATTGACGTACTCTAGTCATCTGGGAAAGAAAGTAGGCACAAGAAAGATAACCAAAAAAATAAGTGGCCCAATTGTTGAAATGTGTAAGTGGCCTCACAGAGTGCTGATTTTGAGGGGACACCCTCCACTCAAGGTATTAAATCCTGAAAGTTCCATTTTTAAAAATTCTGCTTACCTTCCTTGGGTGGCTAGCGGGGTCTGTGGCTTTTCACATTTCGTGTCTGATTGAATGGCTGCTGCTTTCCTTCCTTCCTTCCACGAGTTCTGATTGAGCCCATATGCGCTGCGGCTAAATGGCAGTCAGAACAGGAGCCACCCTTGTGGATAACAGAGGCAGGTAAATGTTAATCTCCCAAGCATATGTTTGGGGACCAGATCTAATCCTAAAGACGGGTTAGGAACCCCAGAAGGCCGGAGGCTGGAGCTGGGCCCCCCTGTGACAATTGAGGACGTTTGAATCCTGATGTAGCAGGACATCGTTTTCAATATCTGTTTCAATGTATGTCCTCGTTTTTAGTTTAGAATGTTAGCACTGGCTTTGCGGGTGCTCCCTGGTGAGCGTTGAGGTAGGCACTTTGCACACACATCATCTCCTCTAACGCCACAGGGCCCTCGGGAGAAGCCCCCCACCCACACTTCCCATCTCGGGATCAGAGACTGGCTGCCGGGGTCACCTGGTCAGAGTTTAGACGAGAACTTCTGTAGGGGCGCCCCGTGCAGATACGCGCATCACACGTAATTAATCTTATAGGTCGTTAGCTCCTCTTAACCCATCTATCTTGGGGTGGGAAGCATTTGGGTTTGGGTTAGTAAGCACCTTTATGTGACTGGATTGGAAAGAAGCTTCTGGGTACAATGTCAATATTGCTACAGGGGCAAGGCTGGGAATGCCAGGTCTTGTTACCCCCAGGCACTTCCTTGTGCTTTCATCAGTGCTCCTGATGAAACAGAACCCAGGGCCTGCTCCTCCCTGCTCCGGTTCATGGAGCCCCTCGGGGCCCACGCTTTGGGCCCTGTGCATTCTGTGTGCACGCGCACACACACAGTCTCTCTTCCTTCCTCGCCTTCCCTTGGCTGGGGTTGGAGGGCATTACGCATTTTTACTTCATTGCAAACGAGTTGTGGCCTCAGGGCAAAGTTGGGCCTTTGGTTGTCCGGTTATCTGCTTCTCATACCCGGGCTGGAGAGTAACTGCAGAGTAACTGCCGGGACAGAGAGGCCCTGTGAGGAGGGCAGCCCGACTGCCCTCATTATTCCTGCACTGGCCGCTTTGTCAGGTCAAGGTGTCTTCTCACTCAGAAAAAGGAACATTCTAGCAATGGTGAGAGGAGGAAATCGTTATTTTCAAACCCTGGAAACAGTAGCTCTGATTTAGGCTGCACACCACCCCTCAGTGGAATTTCCAAATATCCAGGGATCCCTTCTGAACCCCCTTCCTTTCTGGTGGAAGGTCAGAGACACAGCTTCTTCCTCCTGAGGTCCCAGCCTCTGGTTCCACAGACTTCGAGTGTTCTGCATACTATTTTTTTAATGCATCAAAAATAATGCATTTATTATAGAGAAACCACAAAGATTCCCTTATTTCTTTGTTCCTATAGCATTTTTTATTTTCACAATTTAGTGGTTCAGAAATTGGGATGCATCTTAACATTGATTGTCCATTTTGATATGATACTATTTCTTTTTTTCCTGAAGGCGTGTTCTGCAAATCCACAGGTGATTCCCAAGTGACTACACCCTAGAATTGAGGAAATACACTAAACGTAGAGTTTGGAAAACAAAAAATCTTTCAAAACATGGAATCCATGGGAGGAAACAAACAAAAGGGATCCTTGGTGGTGGAGAGTTGGGGCCACTGCCTTAAATCTCATGTTTTCCAGGAAACTTTATGTATGAACATTATGGGGGGAAATGCTGATGAGGTCTGATCCTGTTCCATTGTGTTTCTTTCTGTGGGGGTGACATACTTGGAGAGGACGGTTCCTGAAATTACCCCCATACCAATCCTCCTTCAGATTTCAGGTCAAACATATTTGCATATTTAACACAAGGGCCTTTCTTCTCCCTTTGTTACATTTGCTCATTTATAATTGTTGGATTTGGGAGGGCGGGGAAAGCATTTTTGTTTTGCCGATTGGCCTGTGGGCTTTTCTGAGGCAGCCTCAGAGAATGCAGCTGTGGGGGGCCCTGGGAATTTCCTGGCGGAGCAGCCCCCATACGTCCCTGGCCTGTCCATGTGACAGAGGCAATTGGGGTGCTGTGAGCAGGTACATGGGATGGGGCTGAATCCAGGCAGTTTTTTGTGTAAAGAGTAGAGGTGCTTTCAGCACTTTGTCAGCGTGGCCGGGAGCTTGTCAGATCAAGGACTGCATCCCAACGTCTGAACCTCACAAGGACGGCTGGGGAGACAGCAGCGCGCAGGCTGCTGGAAGACCCTTCAGAGTTCACCCCGCATGGGGTGCTATTCCCTCAGCCTTCCCAGTGTCCCCCCTCAGGGTGCCAGCCAAGGTGTGGAAGGTTGATTAATCATCGGAGAATGCTGTCACCTTAGGCTGCAGAGTGAGAAAGCAGACCAAGCCCCGACAGCCATTCATAGCGCAGTGTGGAAGAAGTGGGGGACACCGCCCTCACCCAGTCTTTTCTCTCCTCTTCGCCGGCCTCACTGTAAACTCTTTCCCACGATGCGTGAACCTTCACACTAATACCCCGCACCCCGCAGCCCGGTGCACAGGCACCTTAAGACTCCAATCAAGGCTGGCTTCATCCTTGAATACTTCTTAGGGCAAAATTTCTACCGGTGTACACGAGCAAATGGCTTCCTAGTGAGACTATAAACAAGTACCTGAATCTTTTTTAATTTTTGTATCATGATACAGTTTCTGATCTTGAGTACCACTCGCAGAGCTTGTACCAAGAAGACACAGTGAGGAGCGAAATTTCCTGACACCTGCTCCCAGACCCCAGTAGAGCCCCGGCACCCTGGCTGGCCCCAGGGTCCCGGAGCAGGCAGCAGTGTCAGTCTCTACACAGGCGATGCCCCTCTCAGGTAGCATTTCACACCCCATTGGACTTTTTTCTGCACCCCGTACCATCCCCCGAGTAAGTGGTAATGAGCAACTTAATGTGCTGACTTATCCAATCCCTTCTTGGTCCATTACAACAAAAGTTGCTCTTTTCTCATTAGAACCACTTTTGTCAGGACGTCTTTAATCAATGGTATCCCCAGGGACAATATTTTTAGAAGTTGTATTTTTCACACATTCTCCCTTTTCCCCTTTTGGAAAATCTCTTCCCAGGGCCTAGTGAAATAAACTAATGAGATGCCATGAGAGTTCGGGCCAGTGTTAATTGGCACAGGTACGAAGAAGCTGCTGGCGCACACCTCTGTTCCATCCTGCCTTACCTGCAGCCCTTCTCTCTGTCTCTTTGATGTAGGTTGCACAGACAGCAGATGGTGTGGATGCTGACCTCTGGAAAGACGGCTTATTTAAGTCCAAGGTTACCAGATACCTGTGTTTCACAAGATCATTTTCCAAAGAAAATGTAAGTGTAGTAGTGCTTTTCCATTTGCTGAGCGAGCACAAGTCATTTACTTCCTGTTTGAAATTTCCTCAGGTTTTGTGGTGGTTTATTTTCACTGCCATATGAATTTATCTAAGGTTTTAGTGAACTGGGTAGAGTCAGCAGCTAATGCTGTGTTTCATTTATTAACAGTATTATTAACCAGTTACTGAAGTGGAGAGTGAATTCCTTTAAAATGTATTCTCAGGAGGAAACCAGGAAATTTCTCCCACAGCTCTCATTTGCCTACCTTTCCGCCAAGTAACAAAGCCCAGGTAGTGTGAATGTGAGAACTTTGCAGTGGAGCGGGATTTAAAGCTGACCAACAAATGGAGGCATAGCTAGAAAGATACTGCATGGTCACCCCTTTCCACAGATACGGCTTTGTTTCCAAAATGACTGACTTTCTCTCTGAGTCGCTACATGACCTATGACATTTTGTGTTTCTGCAGGTAGGCGCCCACCACATGTATAGATTTCTTTTGGTATGCTGTTTTTAATACTTGGGCCCATAAATTAGGAAATTTGAAAGATACCTACTAAGGCTTTTCCAATAGTGTTTTAATGGGTGGCTTAGAAATAAGAGAAATAGCTTTCCTGAATATCCACTGTATGTGAGGCCTGTCTAGGTACCCTGTAAATATACCCCTTCCATCCTGAGACAGTTGAAGTATTGCTCCTTCCACAGAGAGTTTCTGTGCTTGTCCAAGGTCACCTGTCTTCCCTAGACCCAAATAAGAGAGCAGTCAAATTTTTCATTTTCGTGGGTGACATTTTATTTTTGGCCTAAATGTCATTGTCTCTTTCTAATGCAAAGGTGTTTGTGTTTTTTTTGAAATATTTTTATTAATTTTATTATAACAGTAATATATGCCCCAGGTTTAAAAAGAAAAAAAAAAACTGCAGATGTCCTCATTGAGAAGCATGAAAAGGGAAAAGTAACAGTCTTTCTCCCCATCACATGCCCTCACAGCTCATGGTCCTGACATGGGGTCTTTGTGTCCCTTCAGCGTTTCCTGGATGTAGACAGGCACACACGTCTCTGGCTGTCACTGCCTTCCCCCCGTCATTCCTGTGTTTGTTGAGAAGTCTTTGTTGGGAAAATTATTCCTAGCATATTCAGAACTGGGGGAGAAGTCATTGCTTTAATTTCCCCCCCAATTACGAGAGTAACCTAGACTTGTTAAGTACAAAGTTTCCAGGGGAGCAGGGACAGGCCTGGCACGAAACACGAAATCTTTTCCATCCAGGCCAGAAGGCGGCAGCGGAGCATGTCAGGAGTCTGAGCAGGTCCCTGGGGCTCATTGTGCAGCCTGTGAGACACCGAGGGGCAGGTGTGAAGGCCGGGTTGCCTTCCAGACAGAGGGCTCACGAAGTTAGGGTCGCCCCCCCCACCCCATCCTTCCCTCCTACACAGCACACTCCCTGCCTATTTGTCCCTGGGGTTTACCTAAACCCTTTTATTGAAGCTATTTATATTTTTAGCTGTTGTCACCTCTGTTCTGTCCGCTGGCTACCGCTGGCAGAAGGTCAGTGTGTTCACTGCCGCTCAGGGCTGTGTGGACAAACTCCCGAGGATTTGAACAGCTCATGTTCACACCCTCGCTCTGCTCAGTGGTGTCACGGTGTCATTACTGATCTCTGCTCAGCCTTCACCTGTCCTGACTGAAGAGGCTTCAGTTCACGACTATGGCCTCAGAGGACAGCCGCGATCTCTCTGATCGTTTTCAATGCCTGTTTTTGTTGCATTCCCCCAAAGGCTGTGGGTTATTGGTACTCTAGGCCAGAAGAGTCCCCAGTCCCTTGGTGTGGGGAGAGTGACAGGTCTATAAATGACAGAGAGAAGTCACCGGGGCTTGTTAATTTGGGGTGTTCTAGGTGAGCGTATTCTAGAAAATGCATTGATTTAGTCAACATTTATTAAGCATTAAAGAGATGTTTATTGAGTGTCTACTTTGTGTATCACAGTCCATGAGGGCTGGGCGTGGCAGGTGGGCCGTGATGAGGGATGTAAGATAGGGTAAGGGCAGCGGGAGAAACCTTCACCTCTCTTTTGAAGCAGTATAGGAAATAGGTGCATTTTGTTTTCAGAAAAAGAATGAATGGATCCTGTCATGAGAGCTAAAGGGACCCATTTCAAGGAGTGGCAGGGGCCCACTTGCTAGCCCAGGAATAGAGCAGGAATGAGGCATAATTTAGTCTGTTGCAGCCAGTGTGTGCTGGCCCTGCTGTCAGAGCCAAGACTTCGCACGGCATGATTTTTTACAACTGTAAAGGAGGGACGTGGGATCTCAAGACTGGACAGAATCTTAATTAGGTGACTTGAGACTCCCAGTGTAGGAGTTTTGGGAGACTCCTTTGGAACCTAAATTTCTTTCCCCCAATAATGCTATTAATACAGAAACCTGGCTTTGGAGTGACATTGCTTCCTGGGGAAGGATCGAGATTAATTGCACTTTTCATGCCCTGTACTTTCTGCATTACCTGTAATAATAATGTACATAGATTAGGTAGGGAGGATATTAAACAGAAGGATTTATGAACATTTGAATATTAAGTTGGTTATCTGTGGCTACCTTAAATGCAAGGTTGTCAAAAATAATTACAGTATACTAGCAAATACTGGCTACCAGAGACAATATAAATACCCTGAGTCAGTGCATATTGGGCTTTTGGCATGAATCATTTGCTCAACAAGGATTGGGAATACGTTCTTCATATTTATGAGGAGGAAATGAAAGGGAGCATGGGATGGGGGAAGGGAGAGGAACTCGCAAAATTAATGGTGTCGCAGACCTCCTGTATTAAACCCAGGACAGCAGCAGCCCCATGCGCAGAGGGACCCCACTTGGACGGCAGGAAGCTCTGACAGTGCAGCCTCCCATTTTGTATGCACGAGAGGCTTCTTGGATGCTTTTTTTTTTTTTTTTTTTTTTTAATGGCCGCATGGCTGATGTTCTGGTTTTATGATCAGGGCCAGTTGTAGATTGTGGAGGGTGAGGTCGCTAAGTGGTTTGCAGTTGACTTCTGTAAAACCCAACTTGTCAAGCAGAAGACATTTGAGAAAGATATTGATGAATGCCCATCTATCTCCGGGGCAGGGAAACATACCCAGTTGTTAATTTCTCAATGCAGAAAAGCAGTGATGACATGGAAACACAACTGCCACGAAAAAAAATTATGATAGATTAGATGAGGCGATTCTGAAAGCAGCTGATGTTTGCGAGCTAGGTTAACGGTTCAAACCCTTCCTGCACGGTCAGAGATTTATTCCACATTCGTGAGGGTCCACTTTCCACTTGCTGTGCCGTGCGGTGTGTTGTTTTCCTGAGGCCCAGCTACCTGGATGTAATAATATAAAATTGTTGGCCAACACGGTGGTTCTGAGAGAAACAGTTTTGTGGCAACAGTGCTGTAAAAACAGCGATCATAGTTTACACCTGACACCTGGATCTTCAGAGTTAAATTTTGAAGAGTTTATTTCATTTGTGTACTTTCAGTTTATAATGTATTTATTAAATATACTTTTAATGTGTTTGTTGATATAGTTTAGATTTGTCATCCAAGCAAATCCAATTTGATTTCTGACTTTGAGGGGCCCACCCCGTTAAAAATGTACCAAGAAACATTAATTTATTCAGCAAATATTGATCAAGCACCTACTGTGTGCCAAGAAGTAGGCTACGCTTGGATTTACAGTAGTAACAGAGTTTCGGTCCTCATGCTTCTTAAACTCTAGTGGGAAGACAGATATTGAATAACCTCACAAATATGCCATGATACATTGGAATGAAGGAAAACAGAGAGTGCCAGGAGATTTAGATGCTAACAACTCCCTGACTGGCTCTCACAGTTAGTGTTGACATTGGGGGGGGGGGGGGTCTGGCCTCCCGTGCAGGGAGAGGAAAGGGAGATGCAAGCCCTTCTCTGAGCAAAGGGCAACAAGGCCTGAGGACTTAGTGCGGAGGCCACAGGAGGCCAGAGTGACGGACAGGCTTGTCCAGGAACGCAGAACAAGGAAACAGTGTGCTCGTGCGGGGCTTCTGGGGATGAGGAGCTTCTGGGAAATGGGCGTGCAAAGTGCATCCTAACAGGAGAGGTTTGGGATCGGAAGCCATAAGTCTTTCCTTAACTGGCTGTAGCTAGAGAGGGGAACTAAGCTGCAAATGACTCTGAAGATCTTAATGAACTCTCTGAGGTGGCCTCACATAGTTAAGTTGTAGGATAGGTATCTTTAGAGCTTGTTTCCAACCTGAAATGCAGCTGCACATGCCAGCGTGTTTGCAGAGAGTTCTCTGTCGCAATTACAGCGTGGTATGTGCCGTCTTCAGAAGATACTTTTGTGCTGGTTATGGAAACTGTGCACTGTGGACCCCCCACACTACCACTAAATAGAAACTTTAAGAGACCCTGGTGCATGTCATTTTAGAAGATGTGTAATATTGAGGCAACAGGGCTTTTCACTCTGAATTAGTTTATTATTCTTGGGATTTTACAGAATGTATCTAGCAACCAAAATGCGTGTCGATATGCAGACTGGCGATCACTTAGGAGTGTGATTGGTTCTCTCTTAGGTTTAGCTGCAGCTCTCTCCCCCACACGACTGCCTAAAACCTGCTGGGCCTGAGAGCTGGTGCTCTGGGCTGAGTGGCAGCCTGGTCCCAGGACCTGTGCACAGCTGCCCTCTGCTGGGTTATGTCTCATGCGTCTCCTGGGTTGCTGGTCTGTCTAACCAAGGCCAAGTCCAAGTGAGTGAGTGGCTTTGAGGTTCTGCAGATGAAGCTCCTTCCTGGGGGCCACTGAGTCCCTGTGTGACCGCTGGGGAGCATTAAGTGGCACCTACTCTAATTAACCTACTGTCGTAAAGCTGCAAGAGTCATTGTGTTAAATATGCCGTCTCGAAGCCAAAATGGCAAACCCAGCACAGGCATGTTCAGATTAATAGTCTGTATCTCTTTTCTTTCTTCCCAAGAGTCATTTAGGGAACGTGTTAGTGGATATGAAGCTCATTGACATCAAGGACACGCTGCCTGTGGGCTTCATCCCAATTCAGGAGACGGTGGACACACGTGAGTCATCCTTTGGTACCACTCATCACAATGAGACTTTCCTTCCTCCAGGTGTATTTTAAGATATTTTTTATGTGCACTTTTCTTTGGAAACATTTTAGGAGTCCTTACCGCATGCCCATGAATAAACCCTGCAGCTTTTGACTCATGTCTGACTTGGTTCTCCAAGGAGTTTGCAGTGTTCTGGTTAGTACCATGTAAGTGAGCAGAGTGTGCTTTTCTCTTAGAACGGGGCTCCCTGCTGAATCGGTCACCCAGGAACGGACGAAGAAACTGGTGCAAACTCGTCCTTAGTGCACCCTCTGGTGTTGCCGAAGCCAAGCTTGGCACAAGACCCAGAAGCAAAAGGGGAAAAAATCAAAAGACGCCCAGGGAATATAAGTACAATAATGTCCCCATTTTTAGCTCTTGGAGCTCACAAGAAAAGCCAGCGCGAGAAGAACTGCAGGGTAGAGTACACAGGATTCATTGTACGCGAATACATTGAGCCCTGAGCAGAACCGAGCAGAAGTGAATGGCTGACGACGGATCGGAATCTCCTTCAGGGTCCTGGAGTGCTTTCCGGTTCTTGTCGGGCCCGTCAGTTACTAACTAACCAGTGCTGGGAAGCCTCCTCGCTTTGATGTAATATCGCTTAACCCATTTCATTTGTAATTACTCTTACCAACTTTAGGACACCCACGATAGTGAAGCAGTCAATCAGAAACAAATACAGAGAATCTTTCTTTATAACACACGGTTTATTTATGAAATTTTGTATCTCATTCTGTGTCATACATACTTGATGTTTTCCATAGTTAGCCCCATCTTGGACCCACTGTGTTTTGCTGTTTTCTTGCTAGCGTTTCATACCGACCGGAACTTCCATCTCTATGCAGACCCCCACCTGGCTGCTATTTTACTGAAACAAGTAGATGCCATTGCGTAGCATATTTTTATTTCCTTAATAGTCTCCTCGCTTTTGGACATTTTGCTTTTACTTGTTTGTTATTATGTATATTACCTAATAATTATTATAGCTGATATTTAGTATGTTTTTACTGTATGCTAACCCCTGTGATAAATGCTTTACATACTCGATATATTGAATCTTCAGAAGACCCCTATTTGGAGATGGGTATTATTAAACCCATTGCACATATGAGATAAATGAGGCACAGTAACTATTAATACTTAGGGATTAAAGGACTTATCCAAGGTCACACATCTAGAAGTAGGGGACTAACTGGAATACACAAGTCTGACACCAGCCACACTTTTAACCAGAATGTCACTCCATAAGAGCACGTGTTTAAGCGCCTTATACAGATAAAGTTTGTATTATATATTTATATATGAGAGGTTTTTGGTAACAGCTTTATTCGGATATAATTCACGTACCATATCATACAATTTACCCATTTAAAGCATATAATTCAGTGGTTTTTAGAGTATTCACAGAGTTGTGCAATCATTACCACAATCAATTTTAGAACATTTCATCACCCTCCAAAAAAACCTCTGTACTTATTAGTAGCAATCACTTTCCATTTCTCCCAACCCTCACGTTCTCACCCACTGCCAGCCCGAGGCAATCACTAATCTACTTTCTATATAGACTTGCCTGTTCTGGACTTTTCATACAAATGGAATCATACAGTTTGTGGTCTTTTTAATTGGCTTCTTTCATTTAGCATAATGCTTTCAAAGCTCATCCATACTGTAGTGTGTGTTAGTACTTCACTCTTTTTATTGGCAAATATTCCATTTATATGGGTGTACCACATTTTGCTTATCCATTCAATTGATGGCTATTTGGGTTATTTCTATTCTTGGCTATTGTGAATAATGTTGCTATGAACATTCGTGTACAAATTTTTGTGTGGACATGTTTTCATTACCTAGGTATGGAATTGCTGTCATATGGTTACTCTATATTTAACTTTTGAGGAACTGCCAAACTGTTTTTCAAAGGAGCAACAACGTTGTATATTCCTACCAGCAGTGTAGGAAGGTTCCAATTTCTCTACATCTTCACCAATACTTGTTATTGTCATTCTTTTTTATTCTAGCCATCTTAGTGGGTGTCAAGTGGTCTCTCATTGAAGTTTTGATTTGTATTTCCCTGATGACTAATGATGTTGAGCATCTTTTCATGTGCTTGTTGGCCATTTGTACGAGCTCTTCTCTGGAGAAATGTCTGTTCTCATCTTTGCCATTTTAAATTAGGTTGTCCTCTCATTACTGTGTTGTAAGAATATTTTAATATACAGTTGCCCCTTGAACAACATGGATTTGAATCACAGAGGTCCACTTATATATGGATTTTTTTCAATAAATACAGTAAATGTATTTTTTCTTATGATTTTCTTAATAACGTTTTCTTTTCTCCAGCTTGCTTTATTGTAAGAATATAGTATATAATACATATGACATGCAAAATATGTGTTAATCAACTTTATGTTATTGGTAAGGCTTCCAGTCAACAGTAGGCTATTAGTTGTTCAATTTTGGGGGAGTCAAAAGTTATATGTGGATTTTTGTGCAGGCGGCAGCCCCCCAACCCTCATGTTGTCCAAGGGTCAACTATATTATAGATGTAAATCCTTTATCAATTATGTGATTTGCAAAATTTTCTGTGGGTTTTCTTTTCACTTTCTTGATGTCCTTTGAAATACAGAAGTTTTTTTATTTTGATGGAGTTCCATTTATCTATTTTTTTCCTTTGTTGCTTATGCTTTTGGTGACATACCTAAGAAACTACGGCCTAATCCATGTTCACCAAGATTTATGCCTATGTTTTTTCTAAGAGATTTATAGTTTTAGCACTTACATTTATGTTTTTGATCCACTTTGAGTTTTTGTGTATGGTATGAGTTACGTGTCCACCTTTATTCTTCTGCATGTGAATATCCAGTGGAATAACCATTCTTTCCCCCATTGAATTGTCTCATCCTTGTTGAAAATCAGTTGACTATAAACGTGAGAGTTTGTTTCTAGGCTCTGAGTTCTCTTCCATTGATCTCTGTCTTTCCTTATGTCAGTATCACAGTCTTGAGTACTGTAGCTTTGTAGCAGGTTTTGAAACCAGGCAGTATGATTCCTCCAATTTTGTTTCTCTTTTTTCAAGATGATTTTGGCTGTTCTGGGTCCCATGATTTTCTTTTTTTTTTTCTGAGTCCCTTGAATTTCCAGGTGAATTTTAAGATTTATCAATTTCTGTAAAGAAACCAGCTAGGATTTTGATAGGAGTGGTGTTGAATCTGTACATCAGTTTGGCTGTAGTGTAGATTTTGAATGATTTCCTTGTGATAAGTTTCCAAGTACTTGAGTCTACTGGGTTTAGGCCTTCTGTGGTCGAAGGTCCCCAACCCTCCTCTACAAACATATTCCTCATCTACAAGCACCCTATACTTTACCCAAACTGAGCCACCCACTGTTCACTTTCTATACCCCTTTCTTTTCTAACTCTACATATTTGCTTTGTTGTTTTCCCTGCCTGAAATGCCCTTTCCCATAACTCTGAATGTCCACATCCTCCGCATCTTTCAGGATGATCCTAAGTTCTCCCACCTGCATCAGGCAGCCTCTGGTCCCTAGATACCAGTTTGAAGCAAGCTCTCCTCTCCAAGGCCGTTAAGATTGATGAGTGCCTAGTCAGCACTGCAGGCTGTGGGACAGAAAGATGACTGAGGTACCAGCCCTCCCCTCAAGGACCTTAGTGTCGCGGGTAACCTGGTCCTGAAAACAAGGATGCCTAACAACATCAATGGTCAGGGTTATTATCATTTGGAGGTCTGCCTTCTTGATTGCTTTTCATCGCACCAGGCACAGCACACATTTATTGAAGGGATGGAGGGAAGTAAGCACATGTGAGTTACAATGGTGGGAAGCCAAAGGGAGTGATTGATTCTGCCTCTGAATTCCCATCTTTACCTCCACTGGGACAAACTGCAGCTGGGCATAGTGGAGAACGTGTGCTCTGGAGCCATACTCACATGATATTGAGTCTGGCTCTGCCACTTACAAACTGTAGGACTTGACCCTCCTGGGCCTCGGTTTTCTCATCTGTAAATTGGGGGGATGTTGTTTACTTCATAATGTTTTTAGCTTGCATTTTAACCATTTATATGTTTTATCCATGTCTTTGCTACTTATCTCTTTCTTTGAGGGCAAGATCCATGTTTAATTTATCTTTTAATCACCTGAGGTACCCACCATACACCGGGCCTTGCTCAGAGGATGGGCTCAATAAAGATAAGCTTTATTACTCTCTTGCCAGATTAACTTCCAGAAATACCAATTCACAGTGCCACTAATGATCCAGACTTGTACCTGTTTTTCACAGGCCTGCCTGCATAGGTTTTAAATTTTTTATTTAGTTTTGCTATGCTAATTTTATTTAATTTTCACTTCATTATTTATTAGCAAGACTGAACATTTTCACAAGTGTTTGCTTGCTGCTTTTGCTTATTCTTAATGACGTGTCTGCTGAAGAACTAAAATTGCCTATAGACTTGTATCAAGTTCCCACTTTTTCTCAGTGTTTTTCTTAGTTTTAAAATTTACATTGGTGTTCGCTTTTGACAACGAATTGACTTATAATGTCTTTCTATTAGTACACTGTAGAGCCAGAAGGGATTTCCCATCCTGCATTTTCCTCTCAATTTGCTGAACCAGTTAAGTGAGGAGGCCCAGGGCTGAGTCCCGCGTGGCCTGTGGTGTGGCTGCTGTGGGGTGAGCCTGGGTGGGAAGCCTCTCCCGGTAATTAGGGGCATGTTGGTTGCTGCGCTGTGTTGTCCTGAGGTTGTCCTGGTATCTTCAACAAGTTTCTTGTCACACAAGGAGGGTGAGTTTAGGCTAGCCTATTCATTTCGGGTCATACGATCATTTCCCGGAACCTTTACCCAGGGGACAGGTGAGCCCAAGCTGACCAGATAAACCTATGTATGGTCAGTCAGCTCTGTGATGCAGTTTGAGTGCATTTAAGGACCTGATTTTATAAAGTCAGCCAAAAAGATGAGACTCCTGTAATTCATTTAAAATACAGTTGTTGCAATCCATATAGTACTTAAAAAGTGGAAGATTGTTTTGGTAAAATGCTGTGTCCTTCCTCTGTGTTCATTAGCGTGACTGAACACATTTCTGTTGACTCTATAATATGTTTACTTAAAACTAGGCCTGTTTAAGCATGTGTAATTAGTGGCGCCATCTCTTACCCCGAGTTGCCTGGATGGAGGAATAGAGCAAAGAGCAGCCTAGCAAAAGCAAGTAAAATATCCACATTTTCGTTTCCTTTGAGGACAAATCTCACCTTCTTCATACTTTCAAAGGCCTGATCTTATCAGCTAATAGTTTTTGAAGGTGCAGGGTTGCTCAGGCCATTTTCCCCCAGGATACACTCTCTGCCTTGTTGGGTATAATGTTTGGGGTCTGGATTCAGGACATTATTGTTCATCGCTTGTAGGTCTGCCCTAGCCCTCAGTTTCCTCGCCTAGGAAAAGAACCCACAAATTTTCTGAGCTTCCACCTGGCTCTTTTAAAAATAATCCCCTCCCCAACAACAACCAAACACCTCCCCTGATTCTGATCTGTTGGTGACGTCAGCCTCCGCGCCTCATTCTGCTCCCGGATTTGTATGTGCTTATTTCCTGCCCCAGGACCAAAAGGTCTTGAAAGCCAATGCCAAACCCTGACGTAAATTGTGTGCTGGAGGCTTCCGTGTAATAACGATGTTAAGGATATTCATGGCTATTCTTGCCTGAGCACTTACTATGTGCCAGGCACTGGGCTAAGTGAAGTGTATGTTTTATCCCGTTTCACCCACCCTATGCTCCTATGGGGTGGGCTTTCAATAACACCCTTTTACAGGTAATGGAACCGAGGCTAAGAGAAATTAAGGTCATAGTGCTGGAAAATGGCAGAGTTGGGACTTCAACCCAGTTTCCATCTGACTCATGTACTGAGTAACTGCAACTGACTGAAACTCACGTTTGAAAACCACACATGAACAAACCAATACCTTCTTGGTCACCACTGGAGGTTGCTAGTGCACTGACTCATTACTCTAAGACTTGATAAATGAGTCATGTATTTATCTTTTTTCCCCTACACAAAGCCTATTTCAGAGAGATCAAGTAGTTGAGGAAGAAGTTATTTTTTATATAAGAGAATTCCAGCTAATGAAAGCAGAAGGATCGACAGATTTTGAAAATGACCATTTTGAAATCTTTTGTGAAATTATGGATCTAGACAACAGTCACAGGGGAAGTAAACACTGCTCAGAGAATGGGTGTTGGGGGACTCTATAACCAGGTACCAGGCTGACACCACCGGAAGCCAAGGGTGGCATAGCTGGACGCCATGTCACGTGCCATGATACCATAGGCGGTGCAGACACCACCTGTGAATTGTTCCTGCCTAACAAGATCTAACCTGAACCTTACAGCCTTTAGCTGCAACTGCCAGTTTACAGGAAGTACAGGGGAATGACCCAGTTTCTCCAACTAATCAGTGCCCAGAAGACAAAGGAAGAGTGGAGAGGTTGTTACAGTAAAAGAGACTTAAAAGACCTAACAACCAAATTCAGACAAACCAACAGTTAAATGGCATTTTTGAGATAATGGAGAAAACTTGACTATAGACCGTCTGTTGTATGATAGTAAGAAATCATTGTTCATTTTGTTAGGAATGATAACGGCATGGTGGTCATGTTTAAAACAATTGTCTGCCATAGATGCCTACTGAGATATTGACGGGTGACAAGACATGGTGTCAGAGATTCATTTTAAATTCTCCAGCAGAACTAAGTTGTGTGTGTGGGTGAGAACAGCTTGTCCATTTTTGACAGTGTTGAAATGGGGTGACTGGAACATGTGGATTCATTTACTGTTCTCTCTAGTTTGGGGAATGTTTGAAAATTCTATAGTGAAAAGTAAAAAGGAAGAAAGTCCAGATAGTAAAATGTAATAATACTCAGGGTGTCCGCATGTGTGTGTCTGACGGCTGGAGCGCTGAGCTGGTTGTGGTTGTGGCTCTTAGGAGCCAGCGCCAGGGTTTATTCCAAGCTGCTTCTCCTTGCAGAGGTAGAAGTTATCCTGGGAGTGCCTTCTCTGCAGAGGATGCCTGGGGTTGGGTCCTGAACGCAGAGCATGGGAACTGGTGCCTACTCTGCAGTCTCAGTCTGTCCACTGCGGCCCTGCGGAGGGCAGGAAGGTAGAGCCTGGCCCTCCTGTAGGGCCACTAGGATGACCGGTCATTTCCGCTGCTGGGGAAGGAATGTGACGGGAGCCATAGTGCTCAGAATTGAGATGTTGGCATCTCTGGAAGACTCATACCTTTTCTTGTTTTTTCCTTCAGAGGAAGTAGCTTTTAGAAAGAAGAGGCTGTGCATTAAATTTATCCCACGGGATTCAACTGAAGCTGCAATTTGCGACATTCGGATCATGGGCCGGACCAAGCAGGCGCCCCCTCAGTACACGTTTATTGGGTAAGTCTTACAACACAGATCTCGTCTCTTCTCTCTGCTGAGAGGACTCAGGTCGGTCAGGTCACTTCTGGGGACGTAGCCCTCAGATTTTCTGAGGGGCCCATGAGGTTTTCGACCTTAGCTCTCGTTTCCACCCGTCCTGCATATGCCACAGCCAGGCCGAAACGCCACACTACCAACCCCTCCGTGCCTTTGTTCATGCTGCTCGCTCCATCTAGGCCTTTCCTTCCCCTGTCCTTCCGTGTGCTCGTCCTTTAGGTCCTCAGGGCCTTCCCAGGTGGCCGAAAGCCAAGGTGTTCTCTCCTTTGTGACCACTGGGCCCAAGACCCTGGACATGGTGGTGACTCGGACAAACCAGAGCCTGCTCTCATAGAGTTTGTGTTGTACTAGGGCTGACGAGCAACAAACAGGAAATAAATGAGACCATTTCAACTAGTGAAGGAAATGAAACACAGAAATGAACGGGGCTATGTCAGCTAGGGGCTCAGGAAGGTGACATTTGAGCAGAGAACTCAAGGTCAAGAAGAAACCAGCATGCAGAGATTTGAAGGCAGAGGAGAAGAGCAAGTGTACGGTGGGAATGAACATGGCACGTTAGGGGGCAAACGCAGCCCGGAGAGGCTGCATGGCCGAGCGCGGAGGAATCGGGATGAGGGGTGCCGTGGCAGGACCTCGTAGGACACGACAGAGGTTTGGATTTATTCCAGGGGCACCAGGAAGCCATTGGAGGGTTCTGATTCGGGGAAAAACTTGATATGACCACGTGCTAATTTGGGGGGCAGTGTTTTGGTCTGATGTTCGTCTTCCCCGACAAGCAGAGGACTGCTGAGGGCTGGGCCCACTGTGTCTTATTCACCCTGTAGCCTCACTGCCGGGCACGGGCCTGGCTCTGAAGCTGCTTCATAAATACTAAGTACAGGGAATCTCAGGATTTCCCTCTTGGCTCTTTTGATTGTAAGTGACAGGAAACCCACCCCAAGCTGGCTTCTGCAAGAGGAAGAATTTGTTATCTGACACAACAGCAGAGTTCAGGAGCAGGTTGGCTTCAGGTGTGGCTGGAAGTAGGCGGTCAGAGGACGTCACTGGGGTCTAGTTTCCCCCTTGCTCCTTGCTCTGATTCCTCACGGGGGACCCCATCCCTGGACATGTTCTCCCCTAGTGGAGAAACAGTGGTGCCGTCCGTTCACCTACTTCTCCAGGTTCAAGTCCCGAGGCAAAGAGCAAGTCTCTGTTCTCGATAATTCACATAGAAGTTCTAGAATTCAGTCTCGTTGGTCTTGATTGATCTCACTGGGGTCATGTGCACTCTGAACCCATCACTGCTACCTGGAAAATGTTCTCTCTTCCCGTTGCTGAGCTGGAATTGGGGTCAGTTTCATTGAAACTCAGGGAATAAGAATGAGAGGGTAGCTGCCCCCCAAATGCAGCGGGGAGTCAGAATGGGGCGGGGAGGTGAATGGATGCTGGGTGTCCAAAGGATAATAGATGTTCATTATTCTCAGTCAACTGAAACTCGGGTCTTCCCAGTTCCTCAGTGTGGCCGATGGTTTTCAGCCCCTCAGCTGTGTGCCACCCTGGTCGGCTGTGCAGGCATCTCACTTGTCCCTGTGGGTCCCCACGGACGCGTGCTCCTACTTGGCTTTTGAAGTCAGCCTCCTGGGTCTGGGTTGTGCTCTATTTTGCTTCTTGTTAACTCGAGCCCAGACCCTTCTCTTTCAAACCCAGGGCCTTTCCCGGTAAGTTAGACACAGACTGGGCAATAGAGGGGCTGCGGTGTTTGCTTGGGCAGCTGGTCTCACAGAAATAGAGATTATTTTCATTTTGGTGCACAGGAGTTTGTTTAGACTGTTCAGCTAGTAATCTCAGGAGTTTGTGGTCCTTGAGCAGGACTCGATGCTCATTCTCTTCCTTCGTGCTCAAAAACCCTGTTTTGTACCGTGGTTTAAATTATTTATGTGAGTAGGAGTAGGAAGTAGTTAAGAGCATAACCATACTTCAGGTATCTTAGAAGCAGCCGTTTACATACGACTTGTAGAAGGCCACAATTTAATGATGAATTTTTAAAGTCTAATTTCAGTTACTATGTGTGTTTTTAGTTATAAACTATACCACTTTAACCAATGTAACCAATTCTAAAGAATAGATTCTTACCATATACTTTGATGATCAAAACTAGAATCTTCTTTCTTTTATGTCATTTTGAAAAGATTGTTAAATACAGTCTATTTTTGTTTCATCTTGGGGCAAAAATTCTTTTCCAGAGGCAGACAATAAGGAAAGAGAACTCAATTCAGAACTCTAAGTCACTTTCTCTTAAAAACATGCCCAACTCCACATGTTTTTTTTGCAAGCGTTGGGTTGTCTGCTGTGGGAGACAAACCTCAAATGGGAACAGCTCCTCCAAGGCCTGCCAGGGAGAAGGGGAGAGACACCATGGAGATGTGGTGAAGTCGGTGCAGCCAATTGGAATCAGCCATCTATCTAATAAGACGTGATTATAGTAGACTGAGAAGCTACTGGAAGTATCCATTGAACAAGTCTGTTCTCATATTTTGTAAATTTTTATTGGGGAATATTGGGGAACAGTGTATTTTTCCAGGACCCTTCAACTCCAAGTCAAGTTGTTGTTTTCAATCTAGTTATGAGAGGGCGCAGCTCACTGGCCCATATGGGAATCAAACTGGCGACCCTGGTGTTATGAGTTCTGTGCTCTAACCACTGAGAAAACCGGCCACCCTGTTTTCATATTTTGAAGAGATGATATTCCTCTATATCCCAAGATGCAGTTTTTTTGGGGCAGTTGAGAAGTTGTAAATTGGATGTGGCTAAAATAATCTCATTATAATTCCTAAGAACAAACTGTCCCATAAACACTTGTAGCTGTGTGGTGTGCAGCTGGGCCTATCAAGTCACAGGAAACCTGAGGTGGCATCTGTCAGGCCCTTTTGTGTCCATTCTTAGTTGTTGTCATGGGGCACCTGCTTCGTGGTTTGAAGGTACCTCCCAAGCTGACCCTGAGAACGAGGCCACCTGTAGGTGACATCCCTGCAGTAAGGAGCTTTATCCAGAACTTGGGGCATGTCCTAGAAACAGGTGAGGCTGATTCCCCTGGGAGTTAAAACCCACTGCTCTATCTCACCCAAACCATACAAAGGACTTGAAGTGGATTGTCATGTGAACACCTACAATTAAATGGCAAAATAAAAACAATTTTAAAGACTGAGAAACAAGGGAAATGTCAAAGTACAGTAGGAAGACAAGCTCCGGTGGGTGGAGAAGACCATGTCATAAAGGCTCACCTAGTTGGGACAGTTGCCCTCACATTCAGCTCTGAACTGTGGCACCCAGAGCACAGAGGAGGTGATATAACCGATCTTTGTAGATGAGAAGTGATTCCCTGGTGTTTGAGGCTCTGACTCTTTTAAAGGAGTTGGTTTGCTTTGTCACCCAGGTAAGTGCTTTGTGCTAAACAGCGCCATGAAGATTTCTCTTTTCTCCTAAAGGGAACTGAACAGCATGGGGATCTGGTATCGAATGGGCAGAGTACCAAGAAATCATGACTCCTCTCAACCCACGACGCCATCCCAGTCATCTGCTGCTTCCACCCCAGCCCCCAACCTCCCCAGGTGAGGCCCTGTCAGTGGCATCTCGTGCTGCCATGCATCTTACAGTCACGTGGTCTTGGGTCCCACTGCACAGCATTTCAGAACACCTCCACTTGATATCTGCTGAAATGGTGCCGAAGCGATACACCTCGGGAGGACATGTTTAAAAACCCAATTAGAAACCTTTGCATTACTTGAATGTAAAAGCCATTTGGTATTCCATTTTGTACATGTTCTGAAGGCTCCTGAAATAGAACATGCAACTTTAAATTGGCTTGCTATTCTAAAGAGCTCCTAGCTGCACACAGACACCGGCACACTGGCTGTAAGAAGGTGGAATTCCTTCTCTGCCTTGGCCAGCAACTCATTTGAAACCCAGGAGGGTTGGTAAGTAATTATGCTCATTTTCATATTGTTTCCTTTCCCAATGAGCTACAACTAAGAAATCAGTCGTGTTGGCCTGAGAATAGTGAGAAGTTTTGCAGGGGATGTTAGCTTTAATAATTGCTTCCACAAAGAAACTTGGGAGGGTAAACTGGTCGCTCTGCAGCTGGTTTCGGTCGTCGTAGAGGTGGTAATGGTCTGGATACTTTCTGCAAGAAGCAGATGGGGAAAGGATGCTGTCAGATTTAAAAAAACATCTGCGTCACTAGTACAGTTCTGGAGGACGAGGAACAAACAGCAGTGATGGATTAAGTTCGAGAGAGGGATTACAAAATAAATAAAACAAGAATTGGCGAGGCGGCATCACGTGGGGATTGATGTAACGTAAATGAGAACGGATCTAAAAGCTTCCACGTGGGCAAATAGAGATGAATCTGTCGGGAACAGGACCAAACAGTCACGGGGGGCTCCCCTCCTGCTCTCCACAGCCCCCACCGTGCCCTCCGGGAGGCACAGAGAACAGAGTGGTGTGGACGCCAGCTGTCTGCACTGCTCGCTGCGCGAGCTGAGCACCTGCCTCCCTCGGAAAGGCGCGCTGTCATAACAGCAGCTCGGAGGACTCTGTCCTTCAGGGCATCCCTCAGAAAGACAGTCTGGGCTTTCTCCTGACAGTTTCACAAACCAAGAGTGGTACGTAAACTTAACTACCCCTGGAATCGCCTGAAACTTTAGAAGCAGTTTTCCAGTTCACTTTGGTTTGAAAAGATATGAATAGCTAATGAGCTACCCAGAGTTGCAGGTCGAGCAGTTGAGGGTCTGTCTGGCTTAGGAGTCCCAGGCTAGCATAGCTCAGTTCCTTTGTCACTACCCAGAGCATTGTCACAGCTGCAATCAGTGTCACCTCTGCGTCACCTGTGCTCCAGGTCATCTCAGGCCCATCACCTGTGCTCGGGGTCATCTCGGGCCCATCACCTGTGCTCACAATCAGCTCAGGCCCATCACCTGTGCTCACAATCAGCTCAGGCCCATCACCTGTGCTCACAATCATCTCGGGCCCATCACCTGTGCTCACAATCAGCTCAGGCCCATCACCTGTGCTCACAATCATCTCAAGCCCATCACCTGTGCTCAGGATCAGCTTAGACGCATCACCCCTGGAGCTGCTCCCTATTAACATCATGTGGCTGGAAAGGCCTAGAACTGGGCACGGCCTCAGGGCAGGTTTTATCTTTCTGTTGGATAAGGAAAGAGCACTGATTCTCCCGGTTAAAGCAGGAAGAGTGATCTCTCCAGAAGCTTGCCGGTCAGTGGGAGGCACAGTCACTGGCGATGGAAGTGAGACGGGCCAGGAACACAGGCCACGGGGCGCCGGGCGGAACTGAGGTAGTGCATCAGAACAAAGTGTTTATAAGGCTTATATATTTTATAACCTCTTGTACAGTTTTGGTTTACAATGGCTGCAAGGAAATTGGGTCAGTTTTGTTTTACTCGCCAAATAAAACAAATGTCAAAGTAGTCAATATAAAATGTATTCTAATTTGGCTGAGTTAAGTCAGCCCGTATGCAGTAGGGTAATTGAATGTTACATTAATGCTTCCCAGTAAAAACCACCTGTCTGTCCCAAGCTCTCCTCCCCTCGCTGGGTGGTAATTTACCGGTGGCATGTACACCTATATGAACCTCCTAATTCTTCAGGGCTTTTTTTTTGTTTCTTTGATTTTTGTATTATTTTCTTATCCAATATCTTTGATTTTAAAAAAAATGAAATGCCAATTATTCAAATTTTCCATTGAAGATTTGTGACATGATGAGCATGTTGCTTTATTTCCTGAGGCTTCAGGTCTCTGTAATCTCGCCAGCAGAGAAATGTGGCAGCTTCCTCGCTGGTGGTGAGCTGTGGGAGATGCTTGTGCTCCCAGTGGCGGCTCTGTGGGTCCCCACAACTTCTTGTCTTCTTCTCCAGCCCTGAGCCTCAAACTTTAAGCTAAACTGGTAGCCTCTTCTTACCTTCCTGTTTCATGCTTCTGTCTCTTTGCTTGTGTGGACCCCTGTACAGTGGATGTGTCTCACATCCGGGCCTTAGATATCAGCTCAAATGCCCCCTCTCACAGGAAGCCTTCCCTGAACACCATGCGTCTGGGACTCTCTTCTCTGAGCACTTCTCCGCTGTTATGCCTCACTTTGTGTTGCGGTCAAGTTGTGAACTCGAGGGCATGTCCAGTGCCTGTTACCTCCCAGAGCTCAGCTCCGATCTAGGCATGTATTCCGTTGTGGACAAATGCGTCTCCAACAGCCTAGGGCCTCATGCTGCTCTCCCTCCGCCCCCACGACTCCAAGCCCTTGAGCACTCCTGGGTCTTTTTCTGATTGTGAGAGTAATATAAGCTTGTAGAACATTGAGAGTATAGAAAATAATGAAGACAGAAATCCCATTTCCAGTGAGCAAAGGCGCAGAACCTTGGTTATATTTCCTTCAAGTCATTCTTCTGTGTACTTTTTACATAGGTGATATCATATCATAGCAATGTTGTGTTTTGCTGCTTCTTTCTCATGTCGTATTAAACCACACACATGAGAAATACTTCTTTAAGCCAGGTCTTTGTGTGGACGCCAGGATCAAGTTGCAAAGCCAAGGCTAGAGTGAGAAGATGGTGCTGCATCGCCCTCTACTGACCAGAGTCGGAGGCAGCGGCGGGAGGATTGGCCCCCGGGTTCCTGAGCCACGGGCAGCAGGCCATTTTCCCAGCAAATCCCCTGTGGGAACTGGAAGGGAACGAGGGAGGGGCCAGTAGCAGACCTTATTGCCTTCTTGGGCTTGAGCCTTTGTCTCAAAAGCTAAAATCGTGTGCTCTGCCTCCATTTCTTATGTTGCCACTCATATTTCAAAGAATTCCCTGCCGTTTTTTTTTGGAGAGCTGTGACCCCCCCAGCTCATTTCAGACAAAAGGGGCAGTTGGTGGACCTTTTCAAAGATGATGTGTCATCACCTGAGGACCTCATGGTCCTAGCAAAACTGCCTTCTCTTTCTAGAGGCAGGTACAGCCCCAGGAACGAGTGCTTCCTGCCCATTTCCTTTCTGCAGAGAGTGCTAGTCATGGGGCCAGAAACAGTCCTCCTTCAGAAAGGACAGGCCCCTGGAGAGGCCGAGGCTGCCCCTCGGCCGTATCTGGTGAACTGGACGCAGTGTTTGGCGACATCTGTGGCCACAGGCAGGAGAAGACGTCTTGGTAGAGGGCCTCTTTCTCATTCAGCGACTCTGTCTCATACACAGACATCTCTGCACACGTTTCTCGAGATTTCCAAGTGAAGAAGGGCATGGCACTTCTTCCTGGAGCCTCTATTGTCTCTCTGTGTGTCAGTGCTGCTCCATCCTCTGCCCACCTACTTCATCAGGATGGGGCAGGCCTGGGGGCTGGGGCACGGTCCCATCTCCCCTTGTCACTTCCGGGCTGGCCTCAGCTTTGCGAGTCTGCCTGGTGCAGGCGTTTCTGATTCTGTTCTGTGCTGCTGCCTTGGGGCAGAGTGCAGATGGAAGAGCACCTTCCTGCTTCAACCAGAGCCGCTCCCTTCACCTGTCTCACCTACCGGGTCTCACAGATGGTTCTGCCGGGAAGAAAAGGTTTGGCGGCTGCTGGTACCAAGGTTTGGACAAGTTCTGGGAGGCAAGTGAATTCACAATTGATGGAGCCCCAGTAGCCCCAGAGTGTGGGTGAATGTATGGTTCTGTCATCCCAAGAGGGGGTGCCTGGTGAACTGCTGGCCCTGGTTTGCTGAACTGTAGAACCAATGGCTTGATAAAGACATCAGAAGCGTGCTTATCAAATTTGCAGATGACAAAGAGTCATTAGGGAGAGCTGATGTGCTGCATGACAGAATCGATACTCCCCATCTCCTTTACAGCTGGACCAGCAGATGAAAGGTGACGGTGAAAGCGCACAGGGCCTCCTGAGGTTCAGAAATCAATTGCCCAAGAACCCAACTGAGGAGACCTGGCATAGCCGTGGTTTGTGTGAAATAACCGGGCTGGGTACGAGCTTGGGTGTGTGGGATGTAGCCTGGTTGCACAGTGGGGCCATCCCACCAGGCGGTGTCCCACACCTGTCAGGCATTTTGAGAGGGTCGTGGCCACCACCACGCACCACCTTGTAAAAGTGACCCCACTCAGGCATTGAATTTGAGTGTGAGGAATTGCTGAGGTTTGACCTGAGTAGAGATACAGCCGCTGGCTTCGGGTGTTGAAGTGGTCAATGCGTGGAAGTGTTTCCAGGTGGGGTGGGTTGTTGGGAGCCCCAGAAGGCAAAATCAGATGAGGTGGACTGAAGTTACAATGACATAGATTTGGGCTTAACGTTTTTAAAGATGAACGAAGAAAGCTTCCCCAAAGTCAAAATTCTACGGCATTGAAGAAGCCGACTGAAGAGGCCATGAGTCCCGATTGCGGGCAATATTCAAACAGTATTTGGATTTTTGAGACCTTCAGTCGTTCTTCCTAAGCCTTTTTAAAGACATGTATCAGATTCCCTGTCCCCACCCTCAGAAGCTCAGATTCAGCAGACCTGAGTGTTCGGGTCGCAGGCGCCTTGCCAAGGGTGACTCCTGGGAGCTCCAGTGGGCAGGGAGGGCATAGAGCAGAGGGCATTTGTCCCCAAGGCCTGCTCACATGGCTTTCAGTCCTTCCTCGTCACCCGACTTGTAGCCATCACCTTCTTGCTCACCAGAGCCGTTGTCAGGGGAGGAGGCTTATACGGCGAAGTGGCCCCCTCTTGAGGAATGAGGGCACAGGGCGGCCTCGGCAGTGCTGGCACCGTGTCTCCATCCCAGCACTGGCGAAGTGGCCCCTTCTTGAGGAATGAGGGCACAGGGCGGCCTCGGCAGTGCTGGCACCGTGTCCCCATCCCAGCACTGGCATGCATGAGCTGTCAGCAAGTGTTTTTTGTCCCTTTCGGAGTCCATCTGAGATAAGCAGTCTGGACTGCAAGGTGCTGGAATTTCTGGGACATCTCCTGAGTATGTGGACATGGGCCCGGCTGTCCTAGAAAATGTGGAACATGTGGTTCTGGTAGCTCCACTCTGCCCTGTCCGTTGGCCTGGGGTGCTGAGGCTTGTCCCCAGTGTCCTGCTGGAGAAGCTGCACCTGAACTCTGCGCCGCACAGACCTCAGGCCGTGGGCATGTCCTGGGACCCTCCACTGACACTGCCCCTCTCCCGGGAGAAAGTGTCATTGTCCACCACAGAGCACACGCTCCTTTGCCAGCTGTTGAGTCCTGTCCCGCAGCGTCCGCCTGGGAGGTGTGGCCTCCCGGGAGCCTCTCCCGGAGTCAGTGAGGGATGAGCTTCGCTTGTCGGCTGCGTGGCGCTGCTCTGAGTTGTTCCGGTAAGCTTCCGGTGATTTGTCAGCTTTCAGCAAGTTGTCAGTCACAGGTTCCAAAGTATGTTTCTTAGTGACAGACATAATTGTACTTAACTTTTTGCGTGGATGTTATCAATCTGTGACAGATACTCTGGGAAATGGGGCATTTTGATTGCAGAAGATCTGTCACATGCATTTAGTCTTCCTCTTGGGGACCCCAGGATTCAGTCACAACTTTTGCATGTCGTTGTCAGGTTTTGAGAACATAGATCCTTGCTGACCTCAAAAATCATTCTGTCACTCTGATCGCGGGGCTGTCATCTAAAAGGTTAATGGCTCTTCCTAAAGGAGAGACAACACCAGGCTGTGGTGATCGGGAATCCAGGCCATGCACACCCAAGCTCATCCCCATCACATCCACTGTCAGGAGCCCAGGAGGCGCCGTGCTCTGGCCTAGCCTCGCTGACCCCACCTTCTTACGATGTGGGATCAACTCTGCTACTTGGATCAACCCACAGAAGAAGCCAGCAACGGGGTCGGAGCCTTAGCTCACTGGCTGGAGTCCTGTTCTCCAAGCTGACAGTCTAAAATCCTCAGGCTGCTTTCTGTCAGTGTTCAATCATACGATGGTCTTCGTACCACAGACGACATCTGTTACCTGCCCTATAGTTGCAAGACTTGAACGAGAGGCCCAGAATTGCACCAATCAGAGGGGCTGAGTTCTCCTTTTCTTGTGAAGATGTCTGCCACCCGTCCCGAGTGGCAGAAGGTTTGGCACAGATGGCTTTTGCCTATGAGAAGGCCCAGCAGTTTCTCCTCTTTTATAGGTTTCACAGGAGAAGGCTGAGCCCCGAGGATTGGGGGGAATTATATTTTAGAGTTGAAAGCTATATGTTAAGATTCATCGCTTCTGAGGACTATTCTGTATGTGTCCTGCATCAAAGCCAGACTGGAAGGCAAGGCCCAGGGCTGGTTCCAATGATTCTTGTTTCCTTAGTAAACGAAGTGGGACTTGGATTTGGAACCCCACTTCCATCGTACCAAGAAACGGTGTGGGGGCGGTGAGCCTGCGGGAGGGGCTTGCTCAGCTCTGGTCTCATTAAAGGAGGGCCTGGGTCTTGCAATTCCAGCAGGGGCCTGCCGACTCTTGCACATCTGCAGGGCATGTCCAGGCAGAATGTGTGTCTGGCTTTACTTGGAATAGTTAGATTTCCTTTTCCTTCACACTGAAACTACACACATTTTTTTTTCTTTGTTTGACTCTGGAGATGAGACACACATTTTCATATCCTTCCTTGATGTGACACTCCTTTTAAGATAAAGACTGGAATGTAGGTGTTGTTTTTTCCTCCCCCACAGGGAACACAAGCATTGGCACTGTGCATTTGAATTATCCTCACTCTGCAAGTGCTGCTTTCTACCCACTCTAGTCGCAAGTACCAACAGCCAGAGGTGACCCAGCGAAGACACCTCTGGAAGGGTAGGACCTGAACACAAAATCAGAGTTACGTTAGAGATTGGGCTTCCTGGGCTCAGGTATTATTTAATCAGCCCACGTTTACATTCTGTGCCTATAACTTTAAAGTCCTAGTAGGTTGCCTGCCATCCCGTTGGGGTTTCCAAACTTGCACTTGTTCTTTTCCTGTGTGGAACCTGCACTGGCTTCCTGTTGTCTGACGCGTCCCCCACATCATCTCGCGTTAATCAGGTGAATCTCCTCTTGGCTCCTGAGCACGTCGTGCACGTTCCAGAGCGTCTCTCTCTGGCCAGTGCTGTGTGCCTCACCTCGTGCCAGGCCTGCGCTCCTGAGAGGCAGCCCGGGGTCCAATGCTGAGGCTCGTCCTGTGCGCCCTGCACACCTGGCGTAGCCCTCGCCTCATCCAGAAAGCCTGGCCCCTGTTGCTGTCCCTCTTCCTCTCCTCCAGTCGCCTGCGCCAGACAACATGGCGTGTCACATCCCCTGCTGCGTGTGTTTGTTTGGTCGTAGGACCAGATTGGCTGGCTTATTGATGACGCGGATTCTCGCATTCCTTTTTCTCCTTTAAAGCCTCAGAAAAGGCTAGTCACACAGCAATAACAATGACGATAATAGTGCATCGAAAGTTAGCAAATACTTTCAACCGTGTCATCTCATTTGATGCTCACAGTAAGTGTTCAGTGAAAAATGTGTGGCCCCAAAATGGCAGGGACCTTGGAATTTTAGGTGCCTGGCACATAGGAGGCACTCAGAAAATATTTATTGAATGTATGAAGTGAGCTGGTTTGGATACATAGGACCAGGTATCATCTGTCATTTATCCATCTGTCATTTCATTTATTCAGCCAGCCAACCAGCAGAGACTTATATTGCATTTCCTAGGCACCAGGCACTGTTTCAAAGGCTTTACAAATAATAACTCATTTAATCCTCATAACAGCTCTGTGAGTCAGATACTGTTATCACCTCTGTTTTAAGATGAGAAAACCTAGATCAAAGTTAAATTCCTTTCCCAGGGTCACACAGCTAAGTGTCAGAGCTAGGACTTGACCCCACGCAGGTAAGCTACCTTTGGTAGCAGATAAGCTACCTCAGGTAAGCAGACTGTCCCTGTGCCCTAATGCTTATGGTCCCAGGGTCCCCACTTATGGTCCCAGGGTATGAATCATTCCATCAGGAGCTGAGCATGTGATTGGGGTACAGCTACACAGGTGTCCCAGCCGCCTTCACATGCAGCTTCTCCAGACGCCTGCCCAGCAGCTGAAAGATAAGGACTTGGCAGAGCATGCATGTGTCCGGGGAGCCGTCGTCCTCCACGGGCTCCTCTGATCAGGAGCCGCCGACACAGTCTGCGTTCTCCCTCTTTTGGGGAGACGTGCAAATGTTGGCTCGGGTCCAGTCCACTGAGTCGTAGATGGTGACCAGGAAAACATGTGCAGGCCATACATGACAGGGTCCCAGCATCACAGACCCCCTCAAATGGCTTCAAAGACCATGATTAAGCAGGGTTAGAGGGAGTTTGATTTATTCCGGTGATTAGGAGGATGGTGTGAAAGAGACCGACACAGGAAGGTTGGTTAAATATCTTTAAAACGCTTGTGTCACAGAGCTGTGACTGCTTTTGTAATGGTATCAAACTCAGTTCTGGTGTCAGAGTCATTTTGAAGGCAAAATTTCATTAGAATGCAGTTTAGTGTTGTTGGATATGAGTGATGAGTTTAGGCTGAGCAATACACTTTTTGATATTAATTTTTAATGTGGCTTCTTGGGAAGTCAGAGCTTCTATTTAATGAAGAATTGACTATTCGTCAATACAACTCCCACCTCTGAACTGGCCTTCTTGGCTTTCAGTCTCACACATCAGATTTTGACAAGGTATTTGCTGCTTGTAAATGTGTTATCTTTGTAATTTTTGTGACTTTGTGTCTTATTTTTCTCGGTGGTTCTGGTGATTATGTGTGCCTCTTGTTGTGGTCCCAGAAAGCAGGGTTATAAATGTGAAATGATTTCCTCCTATGCCTTTTTCTCAAGTGTACGAGAGCTCTTTGTGCAGTTGGTTTAAGCTCTGGGGTTTGGAGAAAGGCCTTTTTCAGGATTATGAAAATAGTTCTCTGTGTGTCAGAACAGATTTATCAGTTCACTTTAGGGTCGGTTTTGTGAACCAGACCATTTAGAGGAGGGTATTTTACCTTTTATCAGAGTGGAAGCTGACAGTCTATTTGCAGGTAGCTCAGTGGAATATTTCACCTGGATCTCTCAGTGTAAATCTAGCCGCCAAACAAAGTAAAAATGGGTGTTAAACAAGCGATATTTCCCAGGATTTTACCACCCCACCCCCATGCTGTTCTATTTCAAGGCAAGGTTTCAATTATTAATTTGGATATTTAAACAAAATCCTTTGCTTGCCGTAACTTTTAAAAGGCCCTTTGAATTTATTTGGGTAGGACTTTTGCCCGTGGGGAGGGCAGCATTGAATTTGAGCATCCTTCCTGAACAGCAGATGTTTTGTTTCCAGTTGAGTAATAATATTAATAATTATTATTATTAGAATAAATACAATTATCATCATTATTATTTCAGCTGCAGTTTTCTGACAGTCTTGTGCTAGGCATTATGTAAACATTTTATGTATGTTGTTTTCATATTTATAACCATGCCTTGAGGAGAATCGTGGGATCCTCGTTTTAACAAATGAGAAAACTGAAACTTGGAGAGGTGGTGACTTATTTATCCCAGGTTAGAGCATTAAGATTTAGAGGAGCCAGGACTAGGACCCAGGTCCCACCATCACGTCCTCCCTGCCTTCAAGGAGCTTTAAAGATTCCTGAATTGGGGGGACTCTCGACCTCAGCGTCCTGCAGCGGGTGGGCACTTCCCGGACCAAACAGAGCCGTGAACTATTCCAGACCATGGACCACATTCTACCTCCTTATCAATCATTGCTTTACTTTGTAAGCAAATTGTCCTCCCAGTTTCAGAGATTGGGCGAGGAGGAGAATGTCACCTTGGGTTCTTTGTTAGGTTTTGTTGTTTTCAGCCCCAGGCCCGTTCACTGCCTGCCCCGCGCGCTCTCACGCATGCAGCCTTTTATGAATCTGAGTTTGGCAGCCTCGCTCCTCTTGAATTTTGGAAAAGCGGATATTTTAGTAGGCTGGAAGAAGATGAAAAGCTAGCTGTGCCCATATGTTCCTTGTTTTTAAAAGTAGGGTCAGTGAGGTTTAGAGACTCTTTAAATATTTCAGTTTATAAGATTAGACTAGATCATCTGGAATGGAAGTGCGGTGCCCGCGGCCCCAGACTTGGCTTTTTTCTTCATTTCTTTTATATGAGAGGTAGGTGGTTTGGCATGGCAGGGTTCAAGTGTAATAAAACTTAAATGTAGTGAATAAATGCCATGATTTGGAGTGTTGCTGCAGTTATGAAAGTTAGTTTCCCTTTTTTTTTTTTTTTAAGTAATCAGTGACTTGAAAAATAGCAGATTGGTACAAGGATGGTGATTTAAGAAACCAAAAAGTCTCAAGCTTTTAAAGGCGTTCAGTCCTGGGCATTTTTCTAAGGAAGCATTTTCTTCACTCAATTAAATCTTCCGAGGTTGAGATTAAACATCCATCCTGAAGTGTATATTTGAATAGTTTGAATTCAACACAAGTGTGCATTTTTTTGTGAAGACGGTACCATCTTTTGCCCTCATTTTCTTTTGAATCATGAATGGGAAATGATGTGGTGGTTGTTTTCCTTGATCCCAAGATATTTATAGACGCTCAGAATCAGAGCAACTGTGTAACCCAACCCAGAGGCTCCAGCGAGGGACCCTTGGAAGTGACTTGAGGCTGAGCATCTAGGGAGAGGCAGAGCTGGGACCGGGTCTGGCCTCCTGGTGGCGTGTACCTAGCATTTTACACGCTCCAGCGTGAGGTGAGACAAGAAGCACTTTTACTGCCCTTGGTCACCAACATGAGCAAGGCGCAGGTTGCCACCTGGGGGGTGCAGGGGGGAGAGGGTAAGGCAGAATGGCTGTGGTCACCACCCTTGACCTTAATTGTTTTCCAGACCCTGCCCTTCTCCCTCATAGAGTAAAAGGGAACTCTGCCCGCTGGCATGTTATGTCATGTTCTATTCACTCTTCATACCTCTTCAATTCTAAATTTCAGAAGTAATTTGTCACTTGAGAGGAGGGAGTCATTAATAACCATTATTTAGAACTGTCGAATCTTCCTCTCTGTGTGTGAGTGTCTGAGTTAAACATCCAAAAAATTGGCCTTGTTGGTGGCCAGCAGGGCCTCCATATCGACAGATGAGGACCACCCCACCCCAGTGGCCTTTCTCACATTCTAGTTATTCCAAGTCTGTCTTTAATCACCGAGAGGGTAGCGACAGAGTGGTTAAATCACGTCCTCCTGGAATTCATTAGTAGTATTACCAAAGGCCGTGTTGTAAATTGTTGATTTTTTTTTTTAACTGCTTGGAAAAAATTTCTCCTTAACTATTTCATTTTAATGTACTTAAAAAGAAAAAGGAAAGATTTTTCTCGCCAAACATTGGAAACAGAATAGTTCAGAAACCCTGATTTCAGATTCCACTGGGTGTGGGCCCTGAGCAGTTGTCCCAAATGAAGCTGAAATCTTGTCGTCACCTTCGGGCTGTGGGTGGGGGCCAAGGAAGAGCCCCCAAACCTTCCAATGGTGGTTAAGGAAAGAGTCGGCATTCAATGTATATGTTAATGCGTGTTGTTATTCTATAACATTCAAACTCCACTAAAGTACTAATAATCACTGTTAATATCTTTCAGTGGAAACTTACAGCAAAGGAGCAGTAGTAGAAACAGTATTTAAGGGAGAGCTGCCGGCATGATAAGAATGCAAATAAGTGTTATTAGCCTAATGATTTTGCCGTCGCCATGGTTGTGCGGCAGCAGTGTTGTGAATATGTCATCCGGCACCCGTGAATTTGGAAAGTGTGTCAAAACACAACTTCAATTAGTTTGCTCTAATTATGGCTCTGGAGAGTTTGTAACTACATCACTCCTCATTAAAAGAGATTTTCTTATATGGATTAATGTAATATACAAAGGAAAGTTTCAAAGTTCCCATCTCCCATTTGCTCCCACAACAAGCAAGCCTAGAGCAGGGCTGATGGATTCCCAGTCTCCTGCTGCCACCCTAGCCAAGAAAGAGGTCCTAGAGCAGGGCTGCGTGGGGCCACGCTTTCCCTCTGTCCGGTGATCAGCTTCCCACTAAAAGTGGCCGTTGCAAATGCAGCTTTGACGGTTTCCACGAAAGGGAAATTGAACCCGTCTCAAGTGTTTAAGAGAAAATTACTAATCTGAAGCCATCATCAGGATGTCTGTCCCTCATTCTTAGCATCTCAGTGGAGTCTGGAAACAGAATGATCTTTAGACCTACCATGGCCAAGTGCAGTGTGTGAAGTTAGCCTTTGGTCGTGTCCTGGGGGCCTTGGGGGAGATTGCATGGAAAAATGTGTAATTGTTGGTCATTCAGAATCATATGGCATCTATGAAATGTCAATGAAAATCTTTTCATATAGCAAACAAAAAGGACTTTAAGGAAACGTTATCGCTTACGACTTTGAAAAAAATAAGAAATTCACATTTTCTTGTCCTATGACTGACCGGCCCCTCAGCTGGGACGCCAGTAGAGTGGCCACCCCTGGGAGGGTCTGGATGGCCACACCATGTCTCAAGTTGGCCATACAAGGCTGTGTCCTTGAACTGCTGCCTCTCACCTTGCCCCGTTCTCCTGAGCTGCTGGCCACAGCATCAGAGAGGCTCCCCAATTTGGAGACTCAATGGTACATTTTGAATCCAAGAGTTAAATTGTAGAGTGCCGGGTGAGGAAGCCCGGGTTTTGGTTGCTCCCTTTTCCCCAATTTCTTTGCACAATGCAGAAAACCCAAAATACTGCTTTGAATACATTTTTGTTGACTTTTAAGTGTTCTCTTTGTCATTATTTTTGGTGAGTGCAAGTTGTGTATGTGTGTGTGTGCACGATGAGTACCTTGGCCACGTTTACACCACTCCCAAGCAGTTACCTTAAGCGAGTCATATCACTCCTCTGAGCCTCCATTTCTTCTTCTGTGAAATGGGGATGACAATATCTTCTTTGCAGGATTGTCGTGAGAACAAAATGGGGAGTATATGAATGTGCCACGCCAGGCATACAGTGAGTGGGCACTCTTGCTTGTGCTTTCTGCCTTTGTCCAGGGTTTGTTTCAGAATTTAGTTCGGGCATGAGCGGTCCATTCCCTTAGACCTTTCTCTTGCCACCATTTGGCTCCTTTCTGCCCCACCTATAGCTTCAATCACCAACAGTCCCCTCCGAGTTCTGACAAATCAGCCTGGGGGTGCAGGCGTTCTCCCCTGTAGAGCGGAGACAGTGATTGCTGTGCTCACAGGTGAGCAGCTGGTAAGGGGTTAAGATAGTAATTGTGTAAGTCTTCCAGGCTTTCTCCCAGTTCTGTGATAATTTGATGAAGAACTTCACCCTAATTAAATATTCAAATTAGGAATAAGTGTCAATATGGCTTCCCATTGCCTGGAATGATGATTAATTGTACTCAAAACCCGAGTGGCTCACTGTAATCGAAACCAAACCCTTGTTCTGGATTATTTCTGCACCACACTTGCCATGTTTTTGTTTTAAGATTTAAACTAGTAATTGATTTGCCATATGCTGTCGAGCTGCACTTACTTTAAAGCCCTGTGTTTAGGAACATGGGGAGTTTGGAATTGTGATTTCCTTAGTCTTCCAGTGGCAGCTTTTTTTTCCGTGTCCGTGGCAGAGTGGTTTGTTTGAGGGGGTGTAGGCGTCCGCGTTGTCCATGAGGAAAACTCATTACACCGTCAAGTTGGTAGGCTGACGTTCTATTGATCATGGCAAATGGGCTGCTTGAATGGAAAATGAACAAGTCTGCATTTATACTTACTTTGTGCTGGCATTGTCTTGGCAACATGGCATAGTGGAAAAAGCATAAACTCAAATCCGAGCTCAGCCAGTTTCTTCAGCTATGTGACCTCGGGCACGTTCCTTCACTTCTCTGAATCCCCTCTCCCCCATCTGTAGAATAAAACTTACCTTGCTGCTTGTGGAGAGTAGAGAGGAATGTGAAACATGAAGAGTAAGTAGCACAGGTGCTCAGGAAGTGGCAACTGTCATGGTCACAGATGGTGACAGGAACAGGCCCTTCAGTGTCCCCCTCCTCCAGAAAGCCCCTCCCGACCATCCGAGTCAGAAGTTATCTCCCACTTCTCTGACTCCAGAAGGTTCCATTGCTGGTATCTTACTCTGTGACATCTCTAAGGTCTGTCTTGACTCTTGAATTCCCGTCTCATTGCTGAGGCCTTTTCTGCCCCACTGCATTTCTCCCTCTTGGCAGGTGGGACTGTGGCTGCCATGACCCTGGACACATCATAGGGCCTGGTGGAACGCCTGGTGCATAGTAGGTGCTCAACAGATGTTTGTTGTTTTCTTCTATTTTTCTGCCATTGCTTATAGTCTCTTATTTGGTGTGTCTTAAAATATTTGGAGCCTTTTACTTTATAACATAGAGGATTTATGCATATGTTTCAGTGCACTTGTAGATAAATTCCCAGAGGGGAAAGATAGGAGTCTCATTTTCTTTAAGACTTTATTCTTTTAGAACAATTTTAGGTTTACAACAAAAATTGACGGGAGGGTACAGAGATTGCACTTACACCCCCGCCCCTACATGTGCATGTCATCTCCCATTATCAACATCCCCACCAGAATTGTGTTTTGTTTTGCTTTTTTTGCCATGGATGAACTTACATGGATATCTCATAGTCACCCAAAGTCCATAGTTTACCTTAGGGTTCACTGTTGGTGTTGTTCGTGCTATGGGTTTGGACCAAGTGTATGACATATGTTCATCATTATAGAATCATAAGGCATATTTTCACTGCCCTAAAAATGCTCTGTGCTCTGCCTATTGATCCCTCCTTCAGTCCCCTCTGGCAGCCACGGATCTTTCTACTGCCTCCATAGTTTTGTCTTTTCCAGAAAGTCACATTGTTGGAACCATACAGTCTAGCTTTTCGGGTTGGCGTCTTTCCCTTAGTAATATGCATTTATCATTTGTTATTGTTCTTTTAAAACTATCTCTGTGCCAAACAGAGTACTTGGCATATAGTAGGAGCTCAATTAAAAACTGAATTTGGACTGAATTTGTCACAACATACCGATTATAGCAGCCTTGTGTGCCTGTTGATAACCATGGTTCGTCTACCTTGAAGGGCATTGTTTCATTGGGAATATTTGGAGTTAAGTTTCAGGTCTGGGCATAGAAAGTTTATAAGCTAATGAATATCATTGTAGAGGAAATTGGTCTGTTTTGGGTTTTGTAAAACCTCACTTGACTTTGGTGGTGTCAATTATAAAACAAAACAAAAGTCTCATCAGACCATGAGAAATGATAGCAAAGTTTGCACATGTCGATTTCTTTCTGAGGTTGGCTCCAAAATCAATGAGGAAAGAAAAATAGCCACACCTCAAAGTATGTTAGAGCTTAAAGTGGTTAAGAATCACTTTGTTTCTGTTTTAGTCAAACCAACTTATAGAGAAAAAAATTGCAAGATTTTCTCGCATCGCTGGGTCTTCAGAGATCTGGACCCTACCTCAGAATCTCCTCCGTCTGGAAGCACAGGGGACCTGGAGCAGGAATCCTGGCTGTGAAGTCTTTGAGGAGGGGGCTAGTGCTGGTCAGGCCCTTCGGCGGAAAATGATGTATTTTAATTACCTTCCAGGGCGATCCAATACCTGACCATATGGTCCTTAAGAAATAACCTTCCCTAAACTGTCAGTGAGTGTGGGCAATGGTCAGGGACCTCGTTCTGACACCGTTGACCAGCCTTGGAGAGCTGATGCTGGCGAAGGTGCTTATTAAAATGCCAGCAGGTGCAGAGGCCCTCTTTCCTGTGACTCCCTCGCCCTGCTTGTGCCAGGTGTTTTATAAGAGCCTTTTTCTTCATTAAATGGCATTCATTAAGCATGTCCTTACACCTGGCACAGAAGCTGTGTGTCACAGATGACTTCTTCCCAACGGTGTTTTGCAGGAATAAAGTGGAATTTCATTTAGCCATGCGCTGTGTTCTGTCTCCCCCTGACCATCTTAAGTCAGGATTGTGGCTTCTGCAGATTCCGCCCCCAGCTCCATTCTGTTACTTGCCTGTGAATGTTACCGCTGATCCTTGCCCATCAGCTGACATAGTATCTAGAAAACAAGACCTTCCTTTAGCACCAAGAGCTGTGCTGGATGCCTTCCTGCACACTTGCTCTTCTAATGCTCCCAACCACTTTGAGAAGAATTCTTCTCCTAGTTTTTGCCATCTTGTGTTTTCCTAATAAATTGAAAAGTACGTTCTCATTGGAAAAAAAATTAACACACAAAAGAAGATGAAAGAGCAGTGGTGGAACACCCACGCTGTCCTCTCAGAGACTTGTGCTGTCCACAGCACGAGCACTGTCCCTCGTCCCAGCCCTGCCTTTGGCACAGGGCCTGCACTGCTGAGCTGGCACAGACCGCACGTCTTGTTTCTGCTGTGACATATATGTACATGTGTAACCGTACACATGTATTGTTTATGTGGTGTCTGTGTGCTATACGTCATTCTGCAGCTTGGTTTTGTTTGTTTTTTCCTTTGGTTCTATGAGATTTGGTCATGTCGATATAAAAGTATTGGGCTCATTCCTTCTCTTTGTTCATTATATGAACATTTCACCTATGTGTTGCTTCACCAGGAAACCGGTTCCTGCCTCTTCTACCCCAAAGCACTCTCCTCACACCATCTGCATCCCAAGTTCCTCACTCAGCATCCCATCATAACCACCGTGCCTCAGTTCCACCCAGGAAACTTGGAAACATCCTCTTATGGCCGCAAGATATTCCGAATCAGACATTGTATAATGTTCTTTCCAGTTTTTGAGGAGAACGTGATGATTCAGAGCTGAATTTTATAATTTTCCCCATCAGGGTTCAAATCCAAGTTGTGGCCCCTCAGGCAAACTGCTGAACCTTTCTGAGACTGTCTGTCAACGGGAGATGATCTCAGAGCCTTGTTGTAGGACCCGGGTGGGGATTGCGTGATGCATGTGAAGGGTAAGCCCTGTGAAAATGTCAGCTGATGTTATTTTATCGTTTTTTATCTTCAATAAGTCATTGCCCGCATTTCAGGTTATTTCCTCAGGCTAGATTCCCAGAGGGGAAGAATAAACGTCAGTCCTTTTGTCCCATGATCGCCCCATTCTGAAGTCTTAATTTTGAATCATCTGGAGCGTGTTCTGATGTATTTCTTCCAGAGAAAGGGATATGAATGATCTTTTTTTGCTGTCATCTTCACATATAAAAGACAACTCGAAGGAGTATGACATTTCTGATTCATGACTTTCTTTTCCGTCCAAACTCTGTGGCTCCATTGTCTCCGGGCATGTAGTGTGACGGAGGAAAAGTCTGAAGTAACCATCGGTATTTGCCAGGATCCATCTACCTGTGGATCTGTCTTCATTGCCTTTTCTGGAGTACTGTGCACCGTGTTGGTTTTATTTAGGTTTTCCTTGGGTCAGGAAAGTATTTTCAGCTTTACTAAGGTATACTCAATGTACGATAAATTGCACATATATAAAGTACAGTTTGGTGAGCTTTGACATATGTCCACCTCTGTGACACCATCGCCAAAATCAAGATGATGAATCTGTCTACCTCCCCGCAAGTTTGTGCTCCTTTGTAATACATCCTCCCTCCTCAGGCAACTGCTGATCTGCTTTTCATCCCTAAGGATTAGTTTGCATTTTCTAGAATTTTCTAGAAATGGAATCATACCATATATACTTTTTCATCTTGCTTCTTTTACTCAGCATAATTTTCTTGAGATTTATCCATCTTGCGTGTACCAATAGTTTGTTCCCTTTTTATTGCTGAGTATTAGACCACATGTTTATCCAGTCCCGTTATTGGACATTTGGCTTGTTTTTAGCTTTTTCTTATTATTACAAATAAAGCTGCTCAGTACATTTGTATACAAATCTTTGCATAGACATATGCTTTTATTTCTCTTGGGTAAAAATCTAGACATGTAGTGGCTGGCTTGTGTGATAGGATATGTTTAACTTTCTAAGAAACTGCAAACTGTTTTCTGAAGTGGTACCATTTTACATTCCCAGCAACGATGCCTAAGAGTCCCAGTTGCTTCTCACCCTTATCAGCAATTGATGGTGTTGGTCAGTTTAATTTTTGCCATTCTAGAATATGTGTAGTAATATCTCGTGGTGGTTTTAATCTGCCTTTCCCTGGTGACCTGCGATGGACTTCTTTTCACATGCTGATTTACCATTTGAATATTTTCTTTAGTGAAGTGTCTGTTCAAATCTTTTGGTCGTTTTTTAATTGAGTTGTTTGTCTTCCAGTAAGTTGTAAGAGTTCTGTGTATATCCTAGCTATAAGTTGGATATGTGTTTTTGCGAATATTTTTTTCAAGGCCATGGCTTGCCTTTTCATTTTTGTAACAGTATCTTTTGAAGAACAAGCCTTTTAAATGTTGGTGAAGTCCAATTTCTTGTTTTGTTTTCTTGTATAATTTGTGCTTTTCTTATGTCCTGTTTAAGAAATCTTTGCCAGACCTAAGGTCACAAAGATTTCCTCCTGTGTTTCCTTCTAAAAGAGGTCATGTTATACCTGTTAAATCAAGATGTAATTAAATGAGGATTATCAAACCCTAGGCCTTCTGGACTTAACAATTTACCCCTTCCCTTTCCCCTTGTCAAGAGATTCTGTGAGTCTCTTGGGTCATTTTTATATGTGTGTGTGTGTATATGGTGCGAGGTAAGTATTAAGGTTCACTTTTTTGCATGTGGCTATCCAGTTGTTCCAGCATCATTTGTTGAAAGATTCCCCTTTCTCCATTGAATTGTCTTGGCACCTTTGTTGAAAATCAATTTATCATGTGTGGGTCTATTTTTGGACTCTCTGTACCACACTGTCTTGATTACGGTAGCTTTACACACTAAGTCTTGAAATCAGGATTGATTTAGCTGTGAGTCTCCACAGGTTTTGCTTAGAATGTTGGAAGCCCTATTCTCTTCTCTCTTTCATTGTTTTTTTTTTTTTTTTTTTTTAATTAAGCAAGCTTTACACTTGTTACTTCTCTTAATTGTTCTGATTTCTTTCTAATACCTAGAATATTTAGGTTGGTCTCCATCTTTATCATATTTTACTTCACCATTGTCGCCTCTGTGTTCTCTCTCTCTCTCTGCATTCTGGAAAATGTTGAGGGTCTTATCCACGATATTACTAACTCAGTTTTTGGAATTGTATTTCTACATTATTCCTAATGCAGATAACTTTTTTCTACATCTTGCAGTAAATTATTTTTCCAGAGGTAATGTTGTTTTCATCTTGTCGTGTGACATTGTTGTAGGCTTTCATGAGGATATATACCGGGGGTGCCAAAAAATGTACACAAGTGGACACTTTGGTCAACGTTGCTCAAGCAGTAATTCCCCGTAATCAGAAGTGTCTGGACGCTGATGGTAGCCACTTTGAGCACCTCTTGTAATTGCAGAAGTCAAACGTGGCTTGTATTCATCTTTTGTTATCGACATATATTAAGTATTACAATTTTAATACAGTTTTCCTTTCTTAAAATGTGTATACTTTTTTTTGACACCCTCTGTATTTCTAGACTGGGTGTTGGCCAAAAGGCAGACTGAGTGAATTACCCTTCCCCTTCCTCGTGTCATGTGCATGCTCGTTATTTGGTAGATGATCTTCTGAATCTTCGTTACCTTTCTCTATTCTCATTAGTTTTTATACAACTTCGGTGACAGGAGGCTGGCTAGAGTCGTCACTGGTTTCATTTGAATTTTTTTCAATCTTTTAAATATTTTCAACTATTGATTCTTCATACCGTGTTTCCCTGAAAATAAGACCAGGTCTTATATTAATTTTTGCTCCAAAAGACGCATTAGGGCGTATTTTCAGGGGATGTCTTATTTTTTTCATGTACAACAATCTACATTGATTCAAATACAGTCATGTCATCTTCTTCTGGAACATCGTCATCACGTACTAAATGCATCCATCTGGCTGACGATCTTAACTGGGGCTTATTTTCAGGATAGGTCTTATTTTCGTGGACACACGGTACCAGTGAGAGTGAATAAGCAAATGTAATTCCTCTGTATTGAGTTGCTTACTTTGTCTCACAAACACAAGTTGTGTTCCCTAAGGGTTTCATCATTGCCACTAAGGAAAGGCGTCCCGGGCTTGTCAGGGAACTTGGAGGTGGCTTGTGTATGAGGGACATCGTGATTCAGTCAGTACGACGTCTGTACCAGAGGACACGTCTGACTTCTCTTCACTGGCTGGCGGTGTAGGCAGCGGCCACTCTCCTGCCATGCTATGCTTTTTCAATCAAGATGCATTTAAATAAAAAGTATCAAACCCTAGGCCTCTGGGCTTAATAATTTTACCCCTTCCTTTTCCTCTTCTCTAGAATAGTCCCATGAATCTCTTGAATCATTTTATGTTTTTATTCCTGCTGTGGTCTTTTTTCCTTTATATGAATGGACAAACATTTTGTAGCTGTGACATTCACCCTTCATGGGTTCAGGCAAATGGATAGCAGGTAAAAGCAAACCCCTCAGATTACTTTATTCTTGGACTAAATTCTTAAAAATAGTTACTTGCCTGGTCTTTACAAATTGAACTCATCCTTTATCTTTCTTGCACTTGTGAAAATTTACTAACTTTTTTTCCATAAGTACATTTTCCTTTAGTTAAGAATATAAATAAGACCAGTCCTTTTTTGCCTTTTTTTACTACGCTTCGCCCAATTCCATGAGCTTCACAACTCAGTCTTTTGCAGAGTTACATTGAACACGTTGTCCCAGAACAGTGGCTTTCAAACTTTTTGGACTAGGACTTTTATACCCTTAAAAATTGAGGATTCCAAAGAGCTTTTGTTTGTGTGGGTGACGTTTATCATATTTACCTTATTGGAAATTGAAACTGAAAACATGTGAAGCATAAGAATACACAAGCAGACATCGAGCAATGGCCATCATCACGGCACACAGCTTCCGGGAAATTCTTCCATCCGCGTGTGAGAGGCTGAGAGTGAAAAAAGCAAGCGATGTCTTAGTGTTATTATGAAAATAGTTGTGGGCGTATCGGCTCCCTAAAAGAATCTTGGGAGCCCTCGGAGGCCCCTGGAACACAACCTGAAACCTGCTGCCCCGGAGGGTGGTTTAATACAACCATCAGCCTCAAGGAACAGAGTGGGAGCTGTAATTGCACATCACAAAGTTTGTTTTAGTTGCGTGCGTGCGTGTGTGTGTGGGGGGGGGGTGGGAGATAAAAGTGCCATCTGTCTCTAACCATGCGTCTGCCTCGGCCTTATGAGCCACGACCTCTCGATGCTGCCCTCTGACAGTCTGAGAGGACAGCAGGCCTCGCTGCCTCCCGGGGAGATCCGTCTTCTTCATATGTGGCCCCTGGGTCCGGAAGATTAATGGTAACATTTTAAAAATTCACACAGACCTGGAATCAGCACTAGAAAATACAGATTTAAATTAACAAGGAAAAAAGCAGAATCCCATCAAAGGAAATAAATCGTGCTGGCAACTATTGTCACATAATAAAATGTATTCTATAACTGAAGGGCTTTTCCATGGAGCCGTCTGCAGCTTCGTGGCCATGTTAATTGAATAAGGTGCCTATGACTGACTTGGGGGAAAAATGATATTTCTCTCAGCATCTAGTTAGCGGAGCCATGGTTGGCAGCATGTGTGACGCTGACCTACTTGTTACAGAACAGCCAGTCCCTCCTGCGGAGAGAAGTGACAGCTCAGCAAGGTGTGCCCTGTCTCCTCTGGGCGGCTCCATGGGTGGGGGGCAGAGAAGAAAGCTTGGTAAAGGCCCCCAAGCTTTAGGGGCTATTCTAATTGGAATTCTCCAATTACCAAACAGATTTTGGAACAATAATCCATCATTTGAGTCAAGTGGCAGAAATTATTGGTCTCTGATGATCAGCCCCCTGTTCCAGAGGTCCCAGGGGTCCCAGACCTACCATGGGTGGTACCAGGTCTTCAGCTCTAGGTGCCACGCTTGGTAGAGCCCGTTTCCTGAAGGCTTCTTCCTCCTCTCCTCCTCTCGTAACGCCCAGTGTCATGCGTGGGACATTCCTTTAATCTCATTAGATGATCAGGTTATGGGAAAGAAGCTAAAGAGTATTGCGTTAACCAATCGCAATTCCCCGTGTAAAAATAAGGATTTTATGTCTTTTCTCACTAGATGCTATGGTAATAGGCATGGGCTCTGGCTATTACGGTCTTTTAAAATATTTTAAATGACTGTAAAATATTTTATCAGATAGTTGTACCATAATTTTTTAGCCAGTTCCCTATTATTTGATATTTTATTCCAGTTTTTGGCTTTATAAGCAGTGCCATGATGGATATATTTACTGTTTATATGAAAGTATCCGTGAATCACAAATAGTTGCAGTTCCCAAACCATGAATCAGTTCAGTTCCAGGGATGAGGAGACATGTGGGAAGCCTTCCTATAAGTTGTCCAAAATGATCTCTAATTATAAGTCAGAATCAGATTCATTCATTCATTTGACAAGCATTAGGTAATTTTATAGGGTTCTTCCTAATGTTTTTTAAGTGCCTTCTGTATGGAGGGCACTCTTTTAGGCACTGGGAATATGGTGGAAAGAGAAAGTGTAATAGAGATCATATTCTGGTGACACATAAACCAGACTGTCCTATAGATTGGGAAGGGCTCTGCAGAAAGGAAAGTGAGTTATGACAGAGTGACTGGAGGCAGGGTACTTCCTCAGATACATAGGCAGGGCAGGGATCTGAGGGCTGGCCTGTCTTGGAGGAGCCAGCTTCTGGAGAGCTGGGGGCAGAGTGTTTCAGGCAGAGGGAGCAGCAAGTGCAAAGGCCCTGAGGCAGGAATGAGAATGAGAGGATAGAGGTACAAAACAGAAGCTGACGAGGTTGAAGTATGTGAGTGCATGAACCAGATGAAGTCAGAGAGGAGGGCTGGACTGGAATTGGCAGGACCTCGCAACCATGGGGCAGTTTGGGTTTCATCCTGATGCAGAGGGAGGGCACCAGTGGGTTTTGTCACGGCCCTGTACTGAGGCTCTCATGAGCAGGACTCTAAAATTATACCAAGAATGGGGAGAATCAGGATAGCAATTATATGTGGACAAAAATAGAATTATACTTCTGCGTGCTCACAGCATGCCGGGTTCTATGCTGTCGGCTCGGCCTGCAAGGTGTGTACTGGGAGGCAGCGTATCCTGGTGCTAGGACTGGGATTTGAACCCATTGGACGGACTTCAGGGTCCGTGTTCTCAACCACGACCATTGCTCTGCCCCCGCCGCCGGGTATGTGGTCAGACCGTGGGTGGTCCACTTCTGTATGTTGCTTTTCCCTGTATACATATTAGCGGGTCTGACCTGTCAGGGTCACCGAGCTAGTGAGTAGCAGACATGTTGAGTCCCCGGCATCACCAGTGTCTAAAGCACGGACCGTGCGTACCTGGTTGGGAGAGCTCACTCCATGTACCTGGTGACCCAAGATGATATATCAGGACAACTTTCAGATAGTAATTACAGCTTTCTGAAGATATAGAAACGAACCTTTTCCTTCATTCCTGGCTTTCTTTTTGTCAGCCTTCTCTCTGAGGGCCTCAGTTTCCTGTTCGGTTAAATGAAAATAATTATTCCTGTCTAAAAAGGTTGCTGAGAGGATTAGGCAGGTGATGTATGTGAAGGAACCCAGCCCAGTGCCTGGCAGGTGGGTCCCTGTCAGTCACCAGGGAACTAGTGTCTCGTTGTGCTGAGACTCAGCTGATGTCACAGCCAGGCCCGTGTCTGTCACTTTCAGGCTGATCTGGCACTGCAGCACCCCTGGGCCACGTCTTTCAGCAGGTAACTGTTTTGTTCGATTTAACCACAGGTGATCTGTCCCTTGGCCCAACTGTTCATTCTCGTTAACTGGAGGCCTTGATTTGCCTCCGGTACCCATAGCCCCTCCTTCCTGTATCCAGGAACAACAGAAGTGAAAATGCAAAAGCAGCTATTTGTGGCATAGGAACACTTTTTCATTAATGCTCTCTGGTCGGGGGCCAGTCCCTCTTCCTGCTCTCTGAATGCTGCCCCACACCCACTCTTGCATCAGCCACTATAGCTTTTTGGTAGCTTGATTTCAGTCCAACAGGTTCCTATTGAGCAATTAGTCTGTGAAAGATACCGTCAAGCTTGTAGCTTAAATTTGCTTTTAATGTTGCATTTACCGACTCACCACACATTGTCTGTTGTATGTGATCAGAAACTTTCTTTTTTTTGCCTCACGTTAACTCCTGGTCCCTGCTACCGCTGACTTCCTGTTACATGGTACCTGTTTTCCTCCATAGCAGAGAGGAAGAGGATGCATGGGGTAGTGGGGCACCCAAAGAGCCGCGAGTCTAATGGACAAACACACACATACAGAAATGAAGTGACAGAAGGACCCAGGGGTTTTCGTGGAGTAGATTCAACACTTGATTTGGTCAAGCAATGTTCAGTAATTGTCTACTCAAGGGCAGAAATCATCCTAGAAAATGGGGTACAAAATTGATGATATTTGGCCCTGCCCACGAGGAGGGCACAGCCATGTTAGGGGGACAGGCTTGTATCAAACAAGTTACATGTTGTGATAACGGGAGTAATAGAGGTCGTCCAGGTACCCAGTCGAGCCTGGAACAAGCCCAGGGAAGGTGCAACTGAACAGGGGCTGCTTAGGTGGGGTCTTAAAGGATAAATAGGAGTTTGGAGCACAGGTAAGGAAGAAGCGGAGATTCGAGGAAGAGGGAGCAGCGTGGGTAAAGAATCAGGGTGGACATGAATAAAACATGGCATAGTCGCAGATTGACAATACTTTTCTTCTTCCTGAGAGAGGGATAAGTAAGCAGTGGAAAGAGACAGTCTAGAGAGGTGCACTGCTGTGCTAGGCTGACTAAAATCTGCGCATGCATGTGGATTAGGCTGCCCAGGGGAAGTGTGTGGACTGAGAAGGGGGCTAGTCCAGAACCTTTGCAAACAGCATCCGTTACACGGTTGGAGGAGGTGCCAGGAAGGACCATCTGAGAGGAAGAAAGAGAAACAGGCCAAGGAAGGTGCACGGCCATCAGTGCTCACTCTGCCGCCAGCAAACCAGATGCCTTTATAGCTGCAGGGTGTGGTCAGGCAGGCAAAATCGGAGGTCCCGGCGAGGTGAGGAAGTTCAGACCCGGAAGTCGTGCTGGGCCTGGGGCAGCTGAGAAGCCAGGCACCTGGCCTTCTTGTTACATCCTTCTTCTTAAGTCCATGTGCCGTACACTTGTCCCAAACCTGTTCATTTAGAGCAGGGGTGTCCAAACTTTTTTCAACGTTTTTCACCAAGGGCCATATGCGGTAAAATACACAAACAGCCGGGCTACTCACTCGAGGTGAAGTACGTATTGCCTCACCTGGTTTATTTAAGTAAACTAAATATATTTTTGGAATTTGCTGTGGGCCAATTAACAATGGATTGCGGACCCCAGGTGGCCCGCGGGAGGCAGTTTGGACACCCCTGGGTTAGAGGGTTGCAGCTGGTCATTTCAACAGGAATTGTTAAGGGTCTGCACACAGTAGGTACTAAATATGTGTTGGCGGTTTCATGCTCTCCATCATTATCCGCTGCTCCATTCCTGTCACTCTGACATCTCAGTTTCGTTTTGCTTTTTTTCCCTTACTTTCTGCCAGGCAGGCAATCTTTCTTTCTTTCTTTCTTTCTTTCTTTCTTTCTTTCTTTCTTTCTTTCTTTCTTTCTTTCTTTCTTCCTTCCTTCCTTCCTTCCTTCCTTCCTTCCTTCCTTCCTTCCTTCCTTCCTTCCTTTTTTTTTTTTAAGATTTTATTGAGGAAGAGGAACAGGACTTTATTGGGGAACAGTGTGTACTTCCAGGACTTTTCTCCAAATCAAGTTGTTGTCCTTTCAATCTCAGTTGTGGAGGGTGCCGTTCAGCTTCAAGTTGTTGTCCTTTCAGTCTTAGTTGTGGAGGGTGCAGCTCAGCTCCAGGTCCAGTTGCCGTTGCAGGAGGCGCTGCCCACCATCCCTTGCGGGAGTCGAGGAATCGAACTGGCAACCTTGTGGTTGAGAGCCCGCGCTCCAACCAACGGAGCCATCCGGGAGGCAGCTCAGCTCAAGGTGCCGTGTTCAATCTTAGTTGCAGGGGGCAGAGCCCACCATCCCTTGCGGGACTCGAGGAATTGAACTGGCAACCTTGTGGTTGAGAGCCCACTGGCCCATGTGGGAATCGAACCAGCAGCCTTCGGAGTTAGGAGCATGGAGCTGCAACCTCCTGAGCCACTGGGCCGGCCCCCTTTCTTTCTTTTTTTTTATTTCAGGTGTACAAAACAATGTAATAGTTAGACATTTATCATTTATATCCCTCACAAAGTGATAACCTCCCTCCCCCAATCTACTACCCCTCTGACATCGCACACAGCCATTACATTTCCACTGTCTCTATTCCTAATGCTGTACTCCACTTCTTGTAACCATATATATATATATATACAAAATTGTAGTTGACATTCATTATTGTTCAGCTTCAGTGTCAGGTGTACAGTGCAGTGATCAGGCATCTACACAGGCAATCTTTCAAAATTGCAGATTAAATCTTGACCCAGCTTCAAAGCCCTTCGGGATGAAGTCAAAACTGACTCCAGGGCCCTGAAAGCTGCAGCCCTAAGTCCTCCTCAGCCTCGTCCCCCGGTCCCACACCCTCTGCCTGGCCTTCAGGCCCTGGCCATCCCCACTCCTTCCAGGTCTTCCCTCAGCCACCCTTCCCGCCACTTAGGAGGCCTGAGCCTCCGGGCCGCTGCCGCCCCTCCCTGCTGCCCCCCTCCCACCTGCCCATCCTCACCTTTCCACCCACAGTCCTGGGGAAGCCTTCAGAGTCCCTGCACAGCACTGTAGTCGTCCTGCTTTCCACGCATAATCGCATTTGTAAGCAAGTGTCCTGTAACTTTGTGGATGTTTGCATGCCCCCTGCTGCAGGCTGAGCTCCGGGAAAGCCGGGCTGGCCTGTCCTGTCCTGCTGCTGCTGAGTGCTGAGTCCCCCATGGATCTGCCAGGCACTCTCTCGGCCACGGAATAGCTGGGCTGGCCCCGTTTTCTCCTCTGAGCCCTGGCTGGCCTCTTTGGCCGTCATCCTGGTCCACCTGTCTTCTGAAGTTCTGCTGCCAACCCCTCCGTGAGCCTTCCTGGGTGCCTCCGGCCCCTGGCGCACAGGTGTTTTTGTGTCCCTAGGTGGGATGTACCTTTTTAGGCCATTCAACGTTTAGAAATCTTAGGGTGTGGCAGCCCTGAAGCACAGTCTTCCCCTGGCTCCGGAAATCTCCTCCCTGGTGCAGTGGGCGCAGTGACAGCACCTGCCCCAGGCGGCTTCCTGACTATGTGGCCAGTGCACTCCCACAGCGCCCCATGCGCAGAAGAGCCTCATGCTTGGCTTAATGCTCTGCTGTCACCATCTTGAAATTCTTACAACATTGGAACCAGGGCCCCACCTTTTCGTTTTGCACTGGGCCCTGCATGACATAGCCAGCCCTGTCCCCCTTGTAGGGGACGATGTGAGGAGCCGGAAGAGAATGCGTGAGATCTGCATACCCCAGGGCCTGGCACATGGCGACACTCGCTGCAGGGTCACCTGTCATCATTTTAGCTCTGCTCAACCGCAACCGCAGTCAATAATTCATTCTTGTGTTTGCTCAGCCTCACCGACTAAGTGCTGTGGTCAGAGGCATTGATCAACTGCTGGAAACCCTTCTGCAGCTGCTCCTCACCTGCTCGGGTTCCCAAGCCTGGCCAGGCCTCAGAGTCACTGCTGAAGCTTGTTAGAAATAGACTTCTGGGATGCACCCCAGGCCCAGAACCAGACTCATCCAGGTCGGGGCCGTGCTGCTGTATTGCTAGCAAGTTCCCAGGCATCTCTTATACCTTCGTCTGTGCAGGATGGGTGGAACAGAGGTGGGAACCTTCAGACTAGGGCACGGAACCCAAACCTCTTGGTGTGGCAATTTGGTGTCCTTTCCAATCTGGCCCCAGCCTGCCTTTCCAGCTTCTTTTCCCATGTGTACCCCACCGCTACGCCAGAATGTCAGCTTTCCCTGGCTACCCAGTGAGTCCCTTTTACTCCTTTAATGTCCATGTTCTCCTCTGAGAAGGTGTCACTAGAAGCAGTGTCCCCTTTTCCGAATGTGTTGTTCCTTCCTTCGGTGCTCACTCAGCACTCAGTTTTTATTCCCCTATGAGCGTGTCATGTTGCACAGTGATTTGTTCCTGCACCTTAATCCCCTGTATGTGGCCTGAGACCTCCTTCGGGGAACTCACCCTGACCCTGAGCTGGCATCAGTAATGAACAGCCAGTGCATACTCGCTGCACACGCGTCAGATTGCCCAGTGGACACGTGTCCGTGTGCTTTGGGTCTGCTGGTTCCCCTGCAGCTCTGAGCACACAGTCGGTGCTCAGTAAAGCCCCGCTGCTTGGCCGGCCGGGCTGGTTGGCGGCACAGCCATCAGTGCTCATTCTGCAGCCAGCAAACCAGATGCCCCTCAAAGCTGGTCTCGTCCCGGGAGGTTCCTGCTCACTCCTGGCTCTATGGGAACAGGCCACGCCTGGAGAACCTTCCCTCCCAGGAGTCTATGTACAAGAGTTGTTCTAGGAGGTCCCGTTTGTTGTGTGAAAAAGGCAATGTGTGAAAAGTAAAGCCTTCTTTGTGTAGTACTTCCTCCCTTTTAGAAATGACTGAGTGTGGCCAAAGCTCAGGCTATTTCAAACCAACCCCCTCTCACACCAAGAAGACGTCTTTTTGTTGTCATTTTCCCCACAGACCTGTTAGGTTTTAAATATTTCTCCTATTATTTTACTCTTGCTTTTCTACATTCACTAAAAGCAGCTGACGACCACACCAAATGGATTATTTGCTTCCATTGAAGACTCACTTATGCTCTGTATACATTGTGAGCTTTAATGGCCAACACCTGTGCCATAAAATACATGCTGGTCCATCGAAGTTGCTTTCCTGAGCACCTACTGTGTGCTCCCACCGGAGGGGGACACGCAGACAAGCAATTCAGAGGAGTGTGCCATCCCCATCTCAGTGGTCATTAGTTTCCTGGGCTCCCATGGGAACAATAATACCCAACACCTTTGTTCAATGTGCTTCCCTTGCTCTTATCCTCAGCGGCCCTGCAGGGCAGGTGTGGAGCCGATGGATGGGTACTGGAACCAGATGGTGGAACAAACCAAGGCTCATGTTCAGAGCCTGAGTGTTCTGGTCCCATTGGTGTAGTTTGCCTGCTGGGCAGACACCTGGATTCAGTTGCCCACTGCCTTGAAGTACCTTGGGTATGCCCGGGATGGTCTTCCTGGTGTGAAAAAATGTGGCCACTGTTGTCTGGAAACTTCTGAATTCCCTGGGGGGGACTCGAGCTGGTGGAGAAGTCCTGCTCCACACCACTGTGGGCAGTCCATGCCATCGGGGGCTTTCTGAGCCTTGGGGAATGCTCCAGGCTCCCTGTAACCTCCTGTCTCCTCTGTCTCTTCCTCAGGCACATCTCACTAACGCTCCCCGCTACCTTCCGAGGCCGGAACAGCACTCGGGCTGACTATGAGTACCAGCACTCCAATCTGTATGCCATATCAGGTACGTGGGGCCCCTGCCAACAGCCAGTGCTACCACTGTGTCCTGGCACTACCTCCCTCTCTGTTTCCTGGCTTCTGATGGCATCCGTCTTACCTCTCTCTTTTTTCCCCTGCAAGGGGCCCGGTGCCTTAGGGACCAGGCCTCCCCTTTCCTTTGTGTCACTGAAGCACTTAGAGAAGGGCCAAATACTCCGCATGTTTTAAAACTAATGATGAAAAACAATGTGTGGATTTCACAAGCTTGAAGGGAGGTTTCCAGAGAATAGTCAGCGCATTGTTCCCTGCCAAATCCAGGGCAGGTTTCCCATGGGGACTCAGAAGCAGCACAGAACGGAGGCCAGTCCCCTTGACCTCCCATACCCAAGTCTGTCCTCACCTCTCATTTCTCAAAGGCAGGTTTGTGGCCAGAGGGTACATTGGCGGTCTCCCCCTCACACCCCTGTCGAATGAGTCTATGATTTCTGAAGTCGGCCTTGAAATTGATAGTGTTACCTTGGAAGGAACTTCATCAGTCCCAGTTTTCCTTTTCACCTTCACCCAGGGAGGAGAAACTTACAAGCCTTATTACAGAATTGAGATTCATTAGGTGCCTGGCAAGGCAGGTGACTTGCTAAGAGCCGAGGAAACCCACAAACTTGCCTCCCATTATACTGGGCCTCGAGTCAGGGGTGTCTGTATCTAAGGGGAAGTGGCAAATCGGTGCCACTTACCAGCCCACACCCTTAATGGTGAGTGACACTTTGAACACGGGAACATGGCATTCATTCATGTACCATAATGAATCTGTTATTTAAAAGGTAATCTTTTTTTCTAAAAATTGCAACTTCAGGTCGCTAAATAGATGAAATAGAACAATGGTGTAATTCCTGTCAGTGTTAGTTTTCCTTGTTATGATCACTCCCTAATAGGGTTGGAAGTATAAGCAAAAGCCAGTTCCGTTTCTGGGTGGCGCACCTGCTGGGGAGACGGAAGGGCAGGGATGGTCTCAAACCCCTCGTCCCTGGCTGCTTTCCAGGAGTCAGGCTCCCAAAGGGTGGAGGGAACATGTCTAAGAAAAGCATCTCCAGGGAGAATTGCTTTTGCGCTGTGGCTATTTCAGCAGAGTCGACAAGGAGCATAACAAGTGTGGAAAGATGACCTATTTTGTAGAAAAGCTGACTATTTCCCCAGATGCTCAGTGGCAGAGTGGTGCAAAACAGGTCTGTGAAATCCAGCAGGGCGACCCCGTTCCGAATGCACATAAGGAAGGCTCAGTCAAAGCAGATGACTTTTTTCCTCCAGCTTGCAAATCTTTTTCCAGCCAGAGTGCTCGGCTCCCCCCCCACCCCCCCTTCCCTGGCTTCTCTGATGGCTTTCCCAGCTGTTGACGTTTCTGCAGAAAAGGGCCCACAGACTGAAATCTCCTCTGGTTTGGCAGGAATGCTCCTGTCTGCCTCTGGACCACTGCTTCCTCGCCCCCTGGCTTTGATGAGGTGTTGTCTGGGTTCATTTCAGCTGTTAGTTTAGCAATACCGAGGTAACAGCCTCAAGACACAGGGGAAGCCATTCAGAAACTTCCTGTTACATTTATGTAAATGGCAGTCAATTGGATTTTATCTTCCAAACGGAGGTAGTTGAGGCTGCAGCCCACAGCAGCAGGCAGCTCAGGCCTCCTCGGAGGCTGCAAGCACCAAATTGCTCTGCCAGGGTCCAGGACTGCTTTGTTGTGACGCTGCCAGAAAGTTCCCTGCAGGACTCGCTGGCTCCGTCAGGCCTGCAAGCTCAGCACTGGGCAACCATGGTGCAGCTGGGAAGCCTGCCCGCCTACCCACCGGCAGCCCGCCTGCCAGTCGTCCTGGCTGGAAGGGAGCAGAGGCCACCCCCACCCCGTACGAACAGTATTTGGCACTAAGTGGCACATCTCAGTTTGGTATTGTGAAGTTAAGGTTTCAGTGGTTGGTTCCAAAAGCAGTCAAGGCAAAGTGTGCCCTAGGCCCTAGCTCTTGCTGCATGCCCGATGCCGTGATAGCTGGGGCTTTGCTGGTAATGAAATGAATCATCAGACTTCTGCTTCCGAACCGGTTCCGGCACAGGCTCACTGCAGACTTCAGGAACTGAGCCTTTGGTGCAAAGCTGGCTCGTTCCTGGAAACATTTGACCCCTTAGTTTGCAGTTCTTCCTAAGATAGGTAGATGTCCAAACAGTGTAATTAGAATTTTGAAGAGCAGCCCACATTTAATTTGTATGTGTGCTTATTAGAGGAATATTTACTTTTAAATGTTTTCCCAAGGACGTACCTGTTAATATATTTCTTCTCTTGTACCTTTCACTAAGACCATTCACCTCTACCATACCTGCTAAGGGAAAGACACTGCTCAGAGTTGCTGCAGAAATCAGTGGGGACAGTATGTAGCTCTGTCCCCAGGGCCAGACGCATTCAGGAAATAAGGGAGGGAGGAAAGAAACCAGTCAGCCCAGGGTCTACCCTGCCCAGGGATACCCCCTATGACTCTGGGGCAGGTGAGCACCCCGACCGGCTGCCTCAACACCTCCAGCATCTGGGGCCACCACCTCCAGTGAGCCCAGTCCATCTCTGGGCTCTCTCTTCCTGTGCATTCATATCCATCCAGCCTTTTGGGGTACCATGCATCCTGTCTGCCAAAACGTGACAACCATTCTGCACAGTCCAGCCAGTAGTTTCCTGTTGCCCACAGAAGTGGGGTGAGGAACTTCTACTGACTGAACGCCGAAATCTTGAGAAACTTATGTCCCTTGCTCTGCCATCGTGTACCCTAATCAAAATAGCCATGAAGCACACCTGTCCTCCTCAGACTTCCTTTTCTGGGAATTTCTTCTAGAAAATACCGATGTGCAAACAGATTTATCCACAAGGAGAAGCACTGCTGCTTTTTAAAAATCATGCTCCAAAAACGGGGTGGGCGTGGAACTCCTTCATGTCCAAAACAAAGGCAAATGGTTAAATTTTGCGACATCTACACAATGGCCTTCACTTTTCAGGCATCAAACAATGATGACTTAGAAACAAAGATGTGCATAAATGTTACGAAGTGACAAACCAGAACTTGCAGTGTGAACAGATATGTGCCAAGTGGTTTACAGGGGTTGTCACTGGGCTTGCCTGCTCTCTTCTTCTTTTTGTTTCTTTGCAGTGTCTCATTTTTCTACGATAGCATGTATTGCTTTTGTAATGAGAAAAAATACAGACCTGATGTTCGTTTGGCGTGTTCCTGTAAGCCTGGCTGGCCCCCGTGAACACTGTGCCTTTTCCGTGTGCTCACAGTCCTGACTCATCATATGCTAATTTTCTTGTTGCCCCTTTTGGAGAGTGTGATGCTTTCCCTGTTGTCCAGTCCCCTGAAACCTCCTGTCCACTGACATTCCTCAAAGAGCAGCGACCAAAATTCCATCAGCATCTTTTCCGCTCCTCGTGCCCTACGGACACAGACTGAGTGTGAAAGCACCTGGCTGCTCGAGCCACCCCCTCACCTTTCTTGCTCTTCAAATCCCCCATCACCATGTTGTCCTTAGGGTTTGAGGACAGTTTTCCTTGAAAGAGGAGATAGAAATAAAATGGTAGGTGCCTGGTTTGGCTCCCTGGGTCTGTATTTGGGTCTGCAAACTGGGCCCGCGGCCAGATCTTTATATGACCTGTGAGCTAAGGATGGTTTCACATTTTTAAATAGTTGAGAAAAAACATAAAAACAAAAACACAAAAACAATATTTAGTGATGTGAAATGTATATGAAAGTCAAATTTCATAAAAATTTGTTCATAAAAAAAAGTTTTCTTAGAATGCATCTCTGCCCGTTCTTTTACAACTTGTCTGTAGCTGCTTTCACACTACAATGGCAGAACTGAGTGTCTGTGACAGCGGCCATGAGGCCCACAAAACCTGAAATAGTCACTATCTGTCCCTTTACAGAAAAGGTTTGCCAACGCCTGGTTTTTGTCATCAGTCTTAAGCAATGGGTGCTCCTGCTCTTCCTCTTCTTGCTCCAAACTTGATTTTTAAATGACTTTTTACGCTGTTCTTCCTTTTGGTAAAGGGCAGCTTTCCTAGTGATGTTCAACGGATGCTTCCCCTTCGTTATGTACCTTTAGGCTCCTGCCTCCTGGGAGGGCTTTCTTCGGGACCACGCTCATTTCTCTAGATTCTGCCACAAACCCCACTCCTAAGTTTCCTCGTCATCTCTCTTGGTGGTTGTTAGTTTTCTTTTGAAGAATATCTTATCTCTCACGAAAAGTCTCCTATTTTAGTCCCAACTGATGGCATGCGGCACTTTTCTTCCTGAGAAATTTTTTAGATGACTGACCATTCATTCATTCATTTCTATTCCACCTATTCCAGAAAGATTTTTGTTAGCTCCAGAAATACATGTAACAGAATGAAAATGGAAGTGAAAAAAATAAGAGTGAATGAAAAAATAGGATAGAAAAGTAGGGTGCAGCTTTGGGTGGGCTCTTACATGAAGGGGATTCTGGATTTGATTGTGAGTCAGGACAACTGCCATATGGATGCCGTAAAGACAAGCTAGTTGCTTGGGAGGAGACTCGCAGAATTCACTAAAAGGAGTAGTTCTCATAAAGAAGGCCCCGTAAGATGCTGAGAACAGCTGCTTTTCAGTGAGTTTGATAAGGACCACCTGTATGCCCATGTATTGGGGACTCTGCTCGTGTTTGAACCCCTAAAATATTTGGGAGTTGAGTAATATTTGGGAGTTGCCATCACGTTTCTTCAGAAATGTTCTTGGGGTGGGCGTCAGTGCCTTAGGAACTAGAGACCTCGGGGGATGTTGGGGAGCAAGAACTCCCCACCTCCTGTCCAACCTGAGGGACATACCTGTGTGGGAAGCTTCCAGTAAGGAGCACTCAGCCACGAGGTGCCCAGGACTGCTTTCTCTAACCTGGGATGCCTCTTGTCGGTCTTATGGCAGGTTTTACTTAATGAACAGTTGGCTGTAGGTAAGGGAAACCCCAAAAATAAGACTGGGTCCTATACTGTATTTCCCCAAAAATAAGACCGGGTCTTATATTAATTTTTGTTCCAAAAGACGCATTAGGGTGTATTTGCAGGGGATGTCTTGTTTTTTCCTGTACAACAATCTATACTTATTCAAATACAGTTATGTCACCTTCTTCTGGAACATCGTCATAATGTACTAAATGCGTCCATCTGGCTGACGATCTTAACTGGGGCTTATTTTCGGGATAGGTCTTATTTCCGGGAAAACACGGTAGTCTTTTGTTTTGGTGGTAGTGGTTATAAACTGATTTCTATCACCAAGTGAAGAATTTTTACCGAAGAAAACTTACTTTTCTCCCTTTGGAAAAAATTGACATAGTAGTATAAAATAGTAAGATTGCACCAATGCAAATTAAAACTGGCGTGTAATCAAACCAAAAGTCTCACACACCCCACGAATTCAGGATGAGCCCGAGGCCTCGCAGTGCAGGGGCTGTGGGGCTTGGGCTCCTTCCCTTTAGGGCCCAGGCAGGTTGCCTTGCTGACATCTCCATTTATCCGTCAGCATTAGGCTGACCATATAATTTATTGCCCACATCATCACATTCGAGAGTGAAAGGGGCACACAGTTACAACAGGACAAAAGCCACAACCTAGAACCAACCTGGCCGACTTGGGGCAGGGGTTAGTTACCCCGCCTTTAGCTTTGTTGGTTTTTTCCGTTTTCTTTTTGATTGCTGGAAAAAGGCAGCTTATTGCCCTCCACAGCTGTTCCCTCTTAAAAACCAGTCCCCTTTCAAGATGTTTGACACCAGGAAACATGTGAGCGTGGACATGTTCTGAGTCCATCCACTCGTGAGTTTGGCCCACGATCCTCGTTCCGAGTCAAGCAGGATTTTATCTGAAACAGAACCGTGTAGGAACCGTGTCAGTCTGACATCAGGCCAGGAAAGCGCAGAGCAATTAAAAATAATTAATGATTTCTGAATATCAGCCTTCTCCATGCAGTTTTAATCTAGTCCTCATTTAAATTGGAAGATGGACATTTAATTATCAGTATTATGAAATTCATGATTTATATATTTCATCCAGTTGGATAAAATTTCTGCCACCAGCTCTTCATCTTATTATGAAAAAAAAATCTGTATATTTCATAAGTGATCCTTTAAAAACTCATCTGCAGCATACCAAACAACTGTAAACGTATTTTCCTTTCATTTATAGTGATTACATTATTTGTATCTTTCAATTAGGTAAAAAAAAAAAAAAAAAAAAAATCTCACCTAGAAAATGGAAAATAAACTTAAGAGGTAATGATCATGAGGCTTTGCCGGGTTGGAAAACGAAGGCTCAAAGATGGTAGCAAGAGGGTGCTTGAGAAAATGCGGTTCGTTTCTGTGTGAGGTGTTCTCACCAGCAGCTGCTCCACGGGTAATGTGTACGGTGTCACGCTACAGAATGTGTGCCCGTGTTCTGTGTACATGCCCGTGGTTCTCCTTTCCCTGTGTATCTGGGCGAGCGTCAGCCCATGCACGGGCTGAGTGACTGATAACCGATAACCTCAAATAAGGGAGAGCCGCTTGTTGGGTTGGAAGCCCCGGGGTGGTCTTGGTCAGCCTGTGCATTCGCAGACATCCCCCTCTGGCCTTTGTCTGCAGTGGACTCACGTGCCCTGTGTTTCAGAGCCTGCCTCCTTCACCCTCCACTGAGGCTTCAAAATCACCCAGGGCTGGCTGGAGAGGTGGTGGGTGAGCGTGGGGGAGGATGGCAAGGATCCCAGAGAGGGACATCAGTTTGACGCAGCCACAGATAATAGCAGAGGGGGGAAATTCCTGAATGAAGTGAAAAAAATATTTATAATAATGGTGCTCAAATCAAGGAGGAAATAAGTCACTTTAAAGGCACATAAATTGTTATCATCACCCCTAGTAGCCATCGTGTTCCTTGTCTATCCATCTATTCTTGCCCTGACTGACAATAGCATCGACTACAAAGAAAAATATAATAAGAAAAAGAAGAAATGAATGGGAGTGGATGGGGAATTGATCACACAGTGTATTTGTATATCCTGATGTAAAAGGTGCACTTGACAGGTGGCCAGGTTTGCTCTGTACACAACCATGTGTGTGCTGTCAGGAGCACACACGCTGCCTTGTTTCGATTGATGAATTGCCTGCTTTCTTGATTAAACCTTCCGTCACTTAAGAAACAAAAAGCCTGTGTTTAGATGGCAGAGTGGGACATGTCAAAAAAATCTGTCTCCTTTACCTTTGTGCAGATGTTGGGCACAGACTGTAACATGTATTATTAAAATGAATGTGGCATTTACTGTGCATTATTCCTTTCCTGGGAGAAAGGACTGTAAATTATATGCTAATAATAAGCTTTAACCCTTTCGAAATGCAAAAGATTTAAGAGTGCAAACACTCATGTAGGCCCAGCTAATTGGATATGCTTTTATACTATCCGCTGTGGTAGCTGTGTCACCGAAGTTAATGAACAGCGTGTGCGGGCAGACACGCAGGCCGCTGGGGGAACACTCGCCTCTTGGAGGTGTTCCGCTCTGCCAGTGCCTCCTCTAGGATTTCACAGAGAGAGAGAGAGACCCCAAAACCCCTCAGCTGGGATCCAGATCATACCACAGATTAAGTCCATAGCCTTGTCCAGTTCTCCCAGCACGTCTTCTGGAGCTGAGCTTCGAAAATGAGCTGTTGGGTGTTCCCACGTACAGGGCAGGGCCCACGGGGCTGGCGGGGCTTGGGCCTGGCAGTTTCCAGGTGTTGGTGCCTTGCCCTTACACGCCTGTGTCCCTGGGCCGGGCTTTTCTGTCCTCGGTCCAGTTGCCCAGGTGGCAGACTCCTCTCCCCAACACACAGCTCCTCAGATCAAACCTTCAGGCTCCGCCCCAGCCCACTGCGTTCATTCAGACCACACCTGCCTTGCCTGCGTTGAGGCTGTTGGTGGCCAGTCTCCACCTGTCTAGTGTCTTCTTGCCTTTTCCCTTCACCTGTGCCCACCAGCCGGGTCTCTCCCTTCCTTGTGTCCTCACGTTTGTGTCTGTGCAATTGCCCCTGCCAGTCCGATGGCCCAGCTTGCCCCACCTCCTCCTCTTTGCTGACCCGTCTTTGAGGGCCTGTTTCCAAACTGCCTCTCACACGAAGCTTCTCTGATTCTCTTCCAGCTAGGTTTACTCCCACACTATTTTATGTTGTAGAGAGTTCAACTATGAGCGCCTTGAGAAGGCAGAGACTGTGTTTGGAGAGGACGGGGGCTGCCTTCGATCCCCTTTGAATCAAGGAGGATGTAATTAAAGGCAAAGAGAAGACCATTATTTATTCCTTTGTTCACTCAGCAGACCCTGCGAGCTGCCGTGTGACCAGGCCCCAGGTTTCCTCCCTACGGCAACGGGAAGCCTGTGGGAGAAGGTTCTGCCTATGACTGCTGGGGCATTTGGGGTAGAAGCATGTGTGGCTGTCACACAGAGCCACTGTGAACAGCCGCACAGGTTGTGCACTGCACAACACATGTGAATGGCACTCCCGTATTGCTGTGCGAGGGCTCTGCGTGATACTGCCTTGGTTGGGCAAGTCGCTCATCGCTAGTTAGCCATACCTGTAAAATAATACAGTAACCACCGCTGCTCTCCCAGTTCTGCTGTGAAGATCTGGGATGTAAGCACCTTTTGTAAATCGAGCAGCAGTGCAGGAATGTCACTTCTCTCCATATTCACCTCCCGTGCAGGGCTCTGATCAGAGTAGGAGCCCAAAGATTTGTGGACAGTTACAACTCGGGAAACACTGGCTCATGCCCGCCGTGGTCTTCATCTTCCCAGCACTGTGCTCCTTTCGTGATTCTATACCTAAGATTCCGTCTCAGGAATCAGAGCGCTCTGGGTGCTCAGAGAAAACTTCTCCCTCAGTCCAGAGAAACTTGCAATAGGCTCTCTGACGCGGCTCAGCTCGGCACCCCTGGAAACTGAGACATTCTGTCACGCATCATCTCTTAGAAGTGGGCTATTTTCTGTGGCAAGCAGCCCATGAGCGCCTTCTCAGGAAGGTGACAGAATGATGGCTTGGGGGCAGGAAGGAGAAAAGTACCTGGAATGAGGCGAGACTTCCATAAAATCTTCCAAAGTGCCTTTGGTTTTTTTGGAGGAAAAAACCTGGGGGGTGTGGGGGGGGAGGGGAGGTTGCTGCTTGCTGCTCCGGGTTTTCATTTCTGCTTTTCCTGTGCTGCATGGTAGGAGAAAGTTAAGACTTTTTCCAGTGTCGTCATCATGAAAAATAAAAACATTATTAGGTGACAGATACTTCAGTGCTCTTAAAAGGGTGGCCACCTCCTGCTGTGCTTTCATTCTCTCTTTGGTTTCTAAGCATGGCAGTGTAGGCGGCATTGGTTTAATGGGCCATATCCCCCTCTTAACTCCGAGTGAGGCAGCCAGGGGAGCATTGGGAAGAACCATAGTGGGAGCCAGAAAAGCCGGGTCCAGGCCCTGCTTCTCCCTCGGCCGAGCCCAGTAACATCAGGCGCAGCACCAGGCCTTCCTGGATGTATGTCCTGCATCTTTCAGTGTCAGGAATGTCAACAACATCAGTACTTGAAACATAGTTCAGCTAATATTTACTGGAAACTTCCTGTGTGTCAGGCATTGGCTGGTAGCCAAGGTAGCAGGGAAGACACCCACCTCCCAGGGTTGAGGATATATGGGAAGGGGCCTTGTGTGTTGTGCAGGTTGAGTGCCTGGGATGTTACCAGCAAAAGGGCAGACTTCACAGACATTCCATCCAAACACTGCCTTGATTGTGAAGATCTCAGGACAACTAGAGAAAAACCAACTTTCTGACACCATTCTCCCTGTGTATTTATCTTCTTTGTCTCATTTTTAAGCAGATATAGGTCCCCCATTGCCCCCATCATAATTCCCTTCCTGGCAGGCAGCATGATTTGGGCCCAGCAGCAGGGTCCTTTCTGAAGGCGTAGCTGCAGAAATGCTGAAAACAAAGTGAACACACTTAATCCCAGCTCTTCGTCTGCTCTTTGCATTTTTCCGGAGGTTTACTCGGATGTGAATAAAGTAGTCTGGTTTTCCAAACACTCCTGCCCAGGGGCAGCTTACATCAAATTAGCTTCTTGTTTATATTTCTATCTCTGTCTGTCTTGCAATAGACTATCAGCTGAGAGAGAAAAATGATATAATTAGGGCAACTTCTTTAATTTAAACACATTTAGGGAGCAGAGTTGTTTTGCCTTTATGAAAATGGATTACGTTAGTTTATTTTAGTAATACCTAACCTTCCTCCAGCACTTACCATGTACCAGACGCTGTGGTAAGCACTTTCCATGCATTTGGTCATTTAATCCCAACAAATCCTTACCAAGAAAACCTTACAAAAATCTTTAGGGTTTATGCTATTACTCTTATCATTTCTGTTTTATGGCGACAGCACAGCTGCCAGTGTTGCTGGGCTCCCATGCTCAAGCCCTGTAAAATAAACATCTCTTATAAATGTCTTTTTCTTTATAAATATTTTATTTTTATAGGTGGAAAAAACTGAGGGTTTGAGAGCTTGTGATTTGCCCAAAGTTACACTGTTAATAAGTGGGAGGGCTGAGATTCGAACCCAGGGCTCCGACTCCAGACCTAAGCTCCATATCTCTGTGCTGAGGATGACGCTTCAGTGTGCATGTGACCATTTCCCCGCATGTGTCACACCAAAGCTGAAAATGGCACACGTACCTGGCGTGAATTATGCTGGGACTCACTCGGTAGAAGAGGTCTCAGCATTATTTAAATCTCGGACAGTTCCTGGCCCATCATCGCTGGCACCTCATCAGAATGAGGCCTTTGATGATTGACTGATGACGACTCCCTAGTCCCTGGGGCATCTCACAGAGTGGCTGTGGCTCCACGGGCTGTTTGGGGGCAGAGTACTGAAGGGTGAGCACACAGCCCCCTCACTTAGTGCTGGGTGGCCTTAGGCAAGGCGCTTTAACCTTTCTGTGCCTTGGTTTCCTTATCTGTTCAATGGGGTGACAGTGGTTTGTGGTAAGGATTAGAATCATGCCTGGTCATAGAAAGGGCTGTAGATGTGTGACTATGATTGTAATTATTCCCCAGCCCCTCCCTCTCGTCCCTTGTCAGTGCCTTTCCTGAACTGAAAAGGGAATATTCCAGGAACCTTAAAGGTGGGGCTACTGCTGGTCTTACTGTTGGAGACCTTTGTCTGGGGGAGCTCTGGGCACCTGAACGTCCCCTTGCCGTGGCCTTTTCTTAGCCCTATGGCAATAGTGAGCACCCCGAGCCCACCATTTCCATTGCTGGGCCTGAACCTCAGTTGTTCTCTGCCCCCTGCCCCTGCCCTCTTGGACCCTGCCCGTGGCAGGGCTCTTGTTTAAATGGACAGTCACCTTAGTGGCTCCCCTGCTTTGAAGCTTCATTCTCTAGCTCAGACCTCCTAAGACACCAGCCTCGGAGGAAACCCAGCCCGAGGTTACTGAGCCATATACACCTGTGTGTCCCCACCAGCTCCCAGCCCTGGCTTCCCCTCCTGCCTGGTTCCAATTCCCTGAGTTCTCCCACTGCCCCTGTGGCCGAGCTGCAGCCTTGCTGACTTAGGACAAAAGTCACAGATTCCAGGTTAGCAAATTTTAATTCCTGATGGCTTCATGAGTCAAGATGGAAGTGTTGGCAAAACCTGGAGAGAAGCTGGACGCCACGCAAGGTTTGGAGATGAGATCAAAAGTTATCCTTTGTCTGTCACACAAGATGAGTGTCCTCCCTTCTGCGTCAGAATGAATGCGTCTAACCACTAACATTAGGACAGAAACAATTCTGATCTGTTTTAGAACAACGGAACCACCTTTCCTGTGGACAGAACACCTGAATCCATCCATTGTCATACATTTGGTGTTTGTGTCCTGAATACTCAAAGCTTTTCCCCCTGTTTTTATTAATGGGCCAAATGATGGTCCTAACCTGATTTTTTTTCTTTCTGTTTTTGTTTTTTAAATCTTCAGTGCTCCATCCTAGAGTTTGGATGGAACGTATTTGTCACACATCCCAGAGAGGAGGCTCCTTATCCCTCCGATTTGTCTTTTGATTGTCGCTAAGACAATGAGTGATGTGGAGTTCCCATCCAAGGTTGAGATCCTTTGTTAGAGAGCGGGTTCTCCCGCCTGACTTGTTTTATGGCACCAACCATCTCATGATCCACTGGCGAGGCAACATCCATAATTTTGAATGAGGAGTGAAGCTTGCCTCGCTGGCCTGCGGCATCACTTCTGGTGACACACTTAGTACTTAATCGCTTGCTACCTCGAAGCAATAAACACACCCAGCTTTATGTTCCACTGCCTCAGGTGTTTACCTTAAATACGCCCTGGGCTAACAAAATGCCAGTGTCACTCCTGTCAGAGGGTCCTTTGACTCTTGAATTGCACGGTTGTCACTCATCTTTTTTTTTTTTTGCCAAAGGTGGTCATGCCTGTTTAGACCCAAGATGGGCAGCTCCTTTGGCCATAAGCCTCTTGGCTATGTATGCTTCTTGTAAAACTTTGGCTGTCGGATCGGTTTCCCAATTCTAAAAAAGTCAATTCCGTCTCTTTCGTTATAACGTCCTGTTCAGTGTTCAGTTCTCTGCTGGAGTGCAAGGTCTGTTCTGGGAGGGTAGGCTGGTGATGTCACATTCACCAGTGTGTGCCCGGTGCCCACCCCAGGGCCTGGTACACAGGAGCTGCTCAGGGATGTTTGATTGATTTTTTAAATCCACCCTTTTGTATCCGCCCTTTCCAGCTGCGTGACTTTGGACACTTTACATTTCAGTCCATTTTCTCTTCTATAATTTTAAGCATTAGAGTTAATGGACATGAAGTGCCTAGTACTGAGTGGGCACCCCAGAAAGGGTAGCTGATATGACTGTCATAAATACTATTGTTCCCAGGAAGCTCTGGTCTTATTCACTCTGCAGTTTGACCCCCACACACACACACCTGAAAATGCAACTGGGAAAGCGGGCAGCTGGTCTACTAATGTAGAGCCAGAAGGGAACTCACCTGGAAGGACCCTGTCCAGCTCAGGGGACCTTTTGGCATCATATAAGGCAAACCCTCCATTCTGGTTCAGAAATCAGTAATCACTTGAGATGTTAGTTTGCTGCTGGGTAACTCAGGTTTAAAGAGAACTTCTCAACCTGCTCAGACTTGCCCCTTCTCACCGAATCAGCCCTCATTGAAAAAGGATAGTATCTGTGCTCAACCATCTAAATGGTTTCACTTCTTTCTCCTTTGCTTTTTGGTTTCTAGCTCTTTCTTTCCTGTACCTTCTGTCCCAGGACCCTTTAACAACACAAACAAACAAACAAACAAACAAAAAGCCCTTTTCTTGCCTCAGAATCCTTACATAGCTGTGAGCCCAGGGCTTGGTTTAAAGGTACATGAATAAAAGTCACACCACCTGCCGAGCACATCGTGATGTCCCCAGCTCCAGAGCAGCTGCCAGGCCAAGGGCCCCCAGCCTCTCAGGCCTGCACTGAGGCTGGCCCTGCAGCCGCAGGACACACCATGCATTGGGAGCGTCCTTTCTCAGGGTTTGAGAGAGTAAACTGTCTTAGATGCCCCGCCTTATGGCAGGACGTG